>NW_004524733.1:5262954-5277951 GCF_000260255.1 Octodon degus
AAGAGGTAACACTCATAAATATGCACCAAACATGGGAGCACCCAAATATATAAAACAAATCTTAATGGACATGAAAAATCTAACATCCAATACCACAATTTTAACAGGAGGACTTAACACACCCTTATACGAAAATGATAGGTCAACCAGACAAAAACTTAGCAAAGAAATAACAGAACAGAACCAGACCTTGAAAGAAATGGACTTGGTGGACATAGAGTGTCCCACACACACACAGCTGAATACACATTTTTCTCAGTTGCACATGGGTCATTTTCTAAAATCAACCACATACTGGTCCATAGGTCATCCTTAAGTCTATTCAAGAAAACAGAAATCATTCTATGCATATTATCTGACCACAGTGCAAAGAAACTGGAAATAAAGGACAAAAGAAACCAGAAAAAAATCTTAAGTGCATGAAAATTAAATGACACCCTACTCAGCCACTAATGGGTCACAGATGAAACTAAACAAGCAATTCAACAATATCTACAATTCAATGACAGTGCAAGCACAACTTATCAGAATTTATGTGATATGATGAAAGCAGTTTTCAGACAGAAATTCGTAGATGTGAACTCACACATTAAGAAAACAGAACTGGAATAAATCAACACACTAAGGCTGCACATCAAAAAATATAAGAGGAAGAGCAAACCAAAACCAGAGCCCAAAGATGGGAATAAATCGTAAAGATAAGAGCATAAATTAATTCAATTGATACAAGGACAAATTCAAAGAATTAAGAAAGCAAAAAGCCGGTTCTTTGAAAGATTAAATAAAATTGATAAGCCCCTAACAAACCTCATCAAAAAGAAGAAAGAAAAAATTCAAATACAAGCAATGAGGAATGAAAAGAGTGTAATGACCACAGAACCAGTGGAAATCCAGAAGATTATCAATAGCTACTTTGAGAATCCTTACTCTCAACGAATAGAAGGCACAGAAGAAATGGACAGATTCCTAGAAAGTACAAATTACCAAAACTGAATCGACAACTTATAACCACTCTCAATAGCCCAATAACAGCCAATGAAATACGAGATGTAATTAAAAACCTACCGGCAAAGAAAAATCCAGGTATGGATGGATTCACAGCTGAATTCTACAAGACATTTACAGAAGATGTAGTCCCTATACTCCTCAAAATCTTCCATGAAATTGAAAAGGAAGCAATACTCCTGCAGGCAAGAATTATAATGATACCAAAATCAGGGAAAGATGCAACTAAGAAACAGAATTGCAAGACGATCTCCCTCATGAACATAGATGCTAAAATGCACAATAAAATCCTGGCAAAAAGAATACAGCAAATCATCAAGAAGATCATACACCATGACCAGGTAGGATTTATTCCAGGGATGCAAGGATGGTTCAGTATTCAAAAATCCATAAATGTAATACACAATATCAATAGAGTGAAAAGCAAAAACCACATGATCATCTCAATTGATGCAGAAAAGGCTTGTGACAAAGTCCAACACTCATTCATGTTCAAAGTCCTACAGAAAATTGGAATAGTTGGCCTCTACTTCAATCTCGTAAGAGCAATTTATGAAAACACAATGACTAACATAATCCTAAATGGGGAAAAACTGAAATCTTTTACTCTTAGATCTGGTGCAGGAACAGGATGTCCTCTGTCACCAACCCTATTCAATATAGATCTGAAATCATTAGCTACAGCTATAAGAGACAAGAAAGAATTAAAAGGAACAAGAATAGGTAAAAAAGAAGTTAAATTATCTTTATTTGCAGATGACATGATAATTTCCATGGAAGACCCAAAAACTCCACCAAGAAGCTACTGGAATTAATACAGCAGTTCAGTAACATAGCAGGTTATAAAGTCAATAACCAAAAGTCAACAGCCTCCTCTATACAGACAACATACACACTGAGAGGGAAATTATAGAAATAATACCTTTTACAATAGCACCAAGGAAAATGAATTACCTTAGAATTCATCTAACTAAAGAAGTCAAAGATCTTATCAAGGAAAATTACAGTACTCTAAAAAAAAAAGTGATCATAGAGGATTTCAGAAAATGGAAAGATATTCCATACTCCTGGATAGGAAGAATCAACTTTGTGAGGATGGCCATACTCCCAAAATTGCTGTACAGATTTAATGCAATCCCTATCAGACTACCACCAACATATATCAAAGATCTAGAGAAATCATTCCTAAAATTTATCTGGAACCAGAAAGTCCTAGAATAGCAAAGGTAATATTGGTCAATAGAGACAAGGCAGGAGGCATTACAATTCCTGACTTGAAATTATACTACAAGGCTACTGTGATAAAATCAGCAGGGTACTGGCAACAAAATAAACCTGAGGATCAATGAAATAGATGAGGAGACCCTGAAACCCCTACAAACACACTCAACGACCTTATCTTTGACAAAGGGGCCAAACATACTCACTGGAAGAAAGATAGACTCTTTAACAAATGGTGCTGGAAAAACTGGCTCTCTACATGACGAAAACTCAAACTTGACCCAGGTAATCACCATGCACTAAATTAAAGACAAAATGGATTAAAGATCTAAACATTAAAGAGAGACACTAAATCCCCTGGAAGAGAAAGTAGGAGGAACTCTTGAAGACATAGGGTCAGGCAAAGAGATCATGAACAAAAATCAAATCGCAGGGAAACAGCAAAAAGAATTAACAACTGGGACATGCTCTTACTGAGACATTTTATCACCTCAAAAGAAATTACTAACCAAGTGAAAAGGCAACCCAGAAATTTGGAAAAAATCATGGCAAATAAGTACTCAGACAAAGTTCTGTTCTCTAGAATGTATAAAGAACTAAGAAACACTAGGGCCCCAAAATTTAAAGACCCAATCCAGAAATGGGCATCGGAGATGAACACACGCTTCTCAGAGGATGAAATTAAAGAAGTGAATAAATATCTGAAAAAATGCTCCACATCATTAGCCATCCACGAAATGCAAATTAAAGCAACATTGAGATATCATCTCACCCCAGAAAGAATGGCTATCAAAAAGAAATCACCCAACAACAAATGTTGGAGAGCCTGTGGGGAAAAAGGAACATTTTTCCTCTGCTGATGCGAATGGATACTGGAGTAACCATTACGGAAATCAGTGTGGAGACTTCGTATAAAATTTGGACTGGAAATCTTGTTTAAACCAGTTATTTTTCTACTGGGAATTTTCCCAGAGGATCTGAAAACGTCATTTCATAGTGATATATGTGTACCTATGTTTACAGAAGCACAATTTGTGATAGCCAAATCTTGGAAACAACCAAGATGCCCATCACCAGAGGATGGATGAAAAAATGTGGTATTTTTACACAATGGAGTATTATTCAGCTATTAAGAATGAAGAACTCAAAGCCTTTATATTGAATTGGATGCCACTTGAACATGTACTCATAAGTGAAATAAACCAGACACACATGTGTTCATATCGTATAGTCTCCTCTAGTATAAGAACTCAAAAGAAGAAATGCAAATACAAAGATATAACACAAGTAAAAGGAAAACAGGATCTCAAGGACTTAACTAATCAAGAGAGGGAAAGGAGAAGAGCTAGGAAACATGACAATGTCAAGCCATACAGCTATATGTAGAAGATGAGCAAGGCAAAGATCCTGAGTATTTTTGAAGATTTTTTAATCTAAAAGATATTTGGAAAGATTCTCACCCTGACTAACTATATATACTGATATCTGTGGACTAAGCTACTGCACTGCAGATGGTAATCTGTAATAGTAGTTTCATGCTTGGAGTGCTTGTCATTCTGGTCTAGTGAATATGGGCTGCTGGTCATGACATGCCAGTTGCTGCTATGATGTCTCTCAGGTAGATAGTTCTTCAAGAAGAAGGGGGTGGTGAATGAAAACAAGAGACTGGAAAGGAATATATGTGGGACTGTCCTGCTTCAAGGTTGTATTTGGTGAGATTTTTGGACTTTTGTGCAAACATGAGAAGTATATAATTTTTTATGCCTATTTTTAAAATATACCCTAATTTTCAAATGTTTTTTATCATATTCTGTAGGGACTTAAAGATCAGCATATCAAGACTTGATGAAAAATACCTGTTCCATATTATGCCTAAGATGTGTGACATGCAGACAGATAGTGAGGTTAAGCTTAGTAGCCTAAGTTGTATGGTAATAACAATAAGCTTGTCTTCTGGATGGATCACAACCTAAGTTTGCAGACCAAAATTAGAGAAAAAGGAGGGCTGCAAGGAAAGTCAACATTTTGGTACTAGCCTTCCAAAGTCAATTAAGATTCAGGACATATGAGAACTTGTATAGTAATGACATGTAACTTGGTAGTGTCCAAAATTTTCTGATCAAGGAGATTATGGGGCCAAAGGGGAAAGTGATCGATGATGTAGAGAGTGCTTAAGGAGAGTCACATGGAGAGAAAACATTCTCTCCGACTTTCACAGGGAGCACTTTGGCCAAACAATGGCCATGACTCATCTATATTGCTGACACTGACAAAGGTTCTACAATCTGAGGTACAAGATATCAGGATAAATCCTGAGGGGATTTCACTGACTTATCAGACTCAAAAGCTTCAATTCCTGTTCCATAGGTCCTGCTTTACCTTGGTCTTTACCATCCAGCAAAAAGTATAAGTACAAAATATTAGAAGTAAAGCAATGCTGTTATGTTGAGCTGTAGGGGACTCAAGTCAACAATTTCAGACATGTCCCGTCAAGCGGAATACCCTATACCATTATGGAATACTGGACTCTTTTAGAATATTTTGCGGAGTTTACACACCTATAATATTCAAATAACAGAACTTAAAATAAAGGATATACAGATGAATGTCCATTTTGTATCTGTGTATTCAATGTGCTTAGGATAGATATATAGTTACATTCTCTTAATGAATAGAGTCATTTTTTTTCTAATGGTGTTTGTAAATAGGATATCATGTCCTAATCTTGTACAGCAATTAACCACTAGGAAGAATGTATGCAGTGTGTTAATTGCTGAAGCTGTCCTACCAATTTTATTTGAAACTGTCTCATTGCTATTTGCTTATGAATATAATTATGGGGAAAAAAAGAGAAAATTCAAATGCAAGCAATAAGGACTGAAAAGGGTATAATGACCACAGACCCAGTGGAAATTCAGAAGATTATCAATAGCTACTTTGAGAATCTTTATTCTCACAGAATAGAAGACACATTAGAAATGGAAAGATTCCCAGAAAGCTACAAATTACCACAACTGAATCTACATGATATAACCACTCTCAAAAGCCCAATAATAACCAATGAAATACGAGATATAATAAAGAAACCTACCAAAAAGGAAAGTCTAGATCCAAATGCATTCACAGCTGAAATCTGTAAGAAATTTACAAAAGATGCAGTCCCTATACTCTTCAAACTCTTCGATGAAATTGAAAAAGAAAAATCCTCCCAAAAAAATTCCTGGAGGCAAGTATTATACTGATACCAAATCCAGGTCAAGATGCAACTAAGAAAGAGAACTACAGGCCAATCACCCTCATGAGCATAGATGCCAAAATCCTCAATAAAATCCCAGCAAAAGAATACAGCAAATCATCAAGAATATCATACACCGTGACCAGGTAGTATTCATCCCAGGGATGCAAGGATGTTTCCATATTCTGAAATCTATAAATGTAATATACTATATAAATAGAGGGAAAGCTTGAAACCACATGATCATCTGCAATGATGCAGAAAAGGCTTTTGACAAAGTCCAACATTTATTCATGGTCAAAGTCCTACAGAAAATTGGAATAGATGGCCTCTACTTCAGTCTGCTAAAATCCATTCATGAAAACCCAATGGCTAACATAATTATAGATGGGAAAAAACTGAAATCGTTTACTCTTAGATCTGGTACAAGACAAGGATGTCCTCTATCATCACTCCTATTCAGTATAGTTCTGGAAACATTACCTAAAGGCATTAAAGAAGAGAAAGGAAAAAAATGAACAAGAATAGGTAAAGAAGAATTTAAATTATCATTATTTGCAGATGACATGAAAATTTACCTGGACGAACCAAAAAATTCCACCAACAAGCTACTGCAGATAATACAGAATTTTCATAGCATAGCAGTTTTCAAAGGCAATACCCAAAGGTCAGTAACATTCTTCTACACACTAAGAGGGAAATTCTAGAAACAATACCTTTTGCATAGCACTGATGAAAATGAAATACCTTGGAATTCATCATACTAAAGAAGTCGAAGCTCTTCTCAAGGAAAATTACAGTACTCTTAAAAAAGTGATCGTAGAGGATTTGAGGAAATGGAAAGATATTCCATGCTTCTGGAAAGGAAGGACCAACATTGAGATGATGGCAATACTCCCAAAATTGTTGTATAGATTTAATGCAATCCCTATCAAACTACCACCCACATATCTCACAGAGCTAGAGAAATCATTCCTAAAATTTATTTGGAACCAGAATAGACCTAGAAGAGTAAAGGCAATCCTGCGCAATAGAGACAAGGCATGAGGCATTACAATTCCTGTCTTGAAATGATACTACAAGGCTACTGTGATTATATCAGCATGGTACTGGCATCAAAATAGACCTGAGACTCAATGGAATAGATTAGAAGACTCTGAAGGGCCTGTGAACACACTCATCCACCTTACCTTTGACAAACAGGCCAAACATACACACTGGAAGAAAGATAGCCTCTTTAACAAATGGTGCTGGAAAAACTGGCTTTCTACATGCTGAAAACTCAAACTTGACCCAGGTCGATCACCGTGCAGTAAGCTTAAGTCAAAATGGATGGAAGATCTAAACATTAAAACAGAGACAATAAATCTCCTGGAAGTGAAAGCAGTCTTGAAGATATAGGGTTAATCAAAGAGTTCATGAACAAAAATCAAATCTCACAGGAAACACTTGAAAGAATTAACAACTGGGACCTGTTCTTACTGGGAAGTTATTTCACATCAAAAGAAATTACCAACAAAATGAAAAGGCAACCCATAAATTTGGAAAAACTCATGACAAATAACTACTCAGACAATGGTTTGCTCTTTAGAATTTATAAAGAACTAAAAACATTGGGGCCCCAAAATTTAAAGACCCACTCCAGAAATGGGCATTTGAGATGAGCTCACACTTCATAGAGGATGAAATTAAAGAAGCAAATAAATATATCAAAAAAATGCTCTATATCACTAGCCAACCATGAAATGCAATTTAAAACAAAAGTGAGAATCATCTCTCCCCAGAAAGAATGTCTATCATAGAGAAATCAATCAACAACAAATGTTGGAGAAGCTGTGGGAAAAAAGCAACTGTTCTTCACTGCTCCTGGGAATGTACACTGGTGCAACCGTTATGGAAATCAATGCGGAGATTCCTTAGAATTCTTGGACGGTAAAGCCCATTTAAACCAGCTATTCCTCTACTGAGAATTTTCTTGGAGGATCTGAAAACAACATATCATAGTGATATATGTGTGATTATTTTTATAGCAGCACACTTTTCGATAGCCAATCTTGGAAACAACCAAGATGCCCATCACCTGAGGAATGGATGAAAAATATGTGATATTTTATACAATGGAGTATTACTCAGCTATAGAGGATGATAAACTTGAAGTCTTTATATATCAATGATGCCACTTGAAGATATACTTATAAGTGAAATAAACCAGAGCAACATGTGTAAATATCATATATTTTTCCTAATATATGTATTCAAAACAAGAAATACAAATAGAAAAGTATAATACAAGTAAAAGGAAATCAAGAACTTGAGGACTAATTAAGAGAGGGAAAGGAGAAGAGCTAGGAAACATGACAGTGACAAGCCATACAGTTATATGTAGAAGATGGGCAAGGCAATGATCCTGAGAATCTCCAGAAGATTTTTGAATCTAGCAGTTAATTAGAAAGATTGTCACCCTCACTATCCATATATACTGACACGTGTGAACTAAGCAACTGCACTGAAGATGGCAATTTGTAATAGTAGGTTCAGGCTTGGAAATGGATGTCATTCTGGTCTTCTGAATACGGGCTGCTTGTCATGACATGCCAGTTCCTGCTGTGCTATTTCTTGTGTAGATGATTGTTCAAAAATGGCGGTGGTGAATGAAGACAGGAGACAGGAAAAAGAATGTTGTGGAACTGTCCTGCTGCAATGTTGTATATGGTTAGATTTTTGGACTTATGTGTAAACATAACTATTATATAATTCTTTATGCCTACTTTTAAAATATATTTTAATTTTTAAATGTTTTTTCATCATATTCTGTAGAGACTTCAAGTTCAACATATCAATACTTGATGAAAAATACCTGTTCCGCATTATGCCTAAGATGTGATATTCAGACAGATAGTGAGGTTAAGCTGAACCTCCTAGGTTGTACGGTAATAACAATAAACTTCTCTCTTGGAGTGTTAACAACCTAAGTTTGCAGAACAAAATCAGAGAAAAATGAAGGCCACAAGGAAAGCCACCATTTTGGCCGTAGCCTTCCAAGGTCAATTAAGACTCAGGACATATGAGAACTTGTACTGTAATGTCATGTAACTCAGTAGTGTCCTAAATTTTCTGATCAAGGAGATTATGGGGCCAAAGAAGAAAGTGATTGATGATGTAGAGTGTGCCTAAGGAGAGTCACATGGAGAGAAAACACTCTCTCAGGCTTTCACAGAGAGCACATTGGCCAAGCAATGGTCGTGACTCATCCACATGGCTGACACTGAGAAAGGTTCTACAATCTGAGGTACAGGATCTCAGGATAAATCCTGAGGAGATTTCACTGACCTTATCTGATCTAAAAGCTACAACTCTTGTTGCATAAGTCCTGATTTATCTTGGTCTTAACCATCAAGCAGAAAAATATAAAAACGAAGTATAAGAAGTAAACCATGCTGTTATGTTGAGTTGTAAGAGAAACAGGTCAACAATTTCTGACATTGCCAGTGAAGCAGAAGACTCAATACTATTACAGACTACTGGACTCTTAGAATATTTTGATGAGTTAACACACCTATAATATTCAAATAACAGAACTAAACAAAAGAGAGGGATACAGATGAATGTCCATTTTGTTCTGTGTATTCAAAATGGTTAGGATAGATATACAGTTACATTCTCTTAATGAATAGATGAATTTGTTCTAATAATGTTTTTAAATAGGATATGTTGTCCGCATCTTGTACAGCAGTTAACCACTAAGAAGAATGTATGCAGTGTGTTCATTATTTAAACTGTCCTACCAATTTTGTCTGAAACTTTGTCATTGTTATTTGTTTCTCAATAAAATTATGGGAAAGATAAAGAAGATGCATGCACAACTCCAAACACACTCAGCTACCTTATCGTTGTCAAAGGGACCAAACAGGTTCACTGCAAATAGGAAAATCTCTAATACGTAGTATTAAAAAACTGGTTTTCTACAGTCTTAAAACTAACACTAATTCCATATCTGCCACCATGCGCCAAACTAAACTCTAAATGCAACAGAGATCTAAATATTGAAATAGAAACACTAAATTTACAGAAAAGATAGGTGTACACAGAGTCTTCATGAACAAAACACAGACTGCAAGGAAAATATTACAAAGAATCAACAAATTGGGTCTTGCCTTATTAAAATAATTCTGTACAATAAAAGAAATCACCAGAAGAGTGAAAGAGACAACTCAGAGTGGACAAAATTTTAGCCAGTTGTCCTCAGAGAAAGGACTTACACATAAAGCATGTAAAGAATTAAAAAAAATAAACCCTCCAAATTCAAAGGGCCAGTCAAAAAATAGGTATATGAGATGAACACACACTTTTCTGATGAAGAAATACAAACAGCAAATAAAAACATGAAAAAATGCTCAACATCATTTTTCATTCAAAGCAAAAATAAAATAAAATAAAACAATACTGTGATTTCATTTCAACCCAGAAAGAGTGGCTATATTCAGAGAGTGCCTAAGTAGAGTCACATGGAGAGAAACATTCTCTCAGGCTTTCACAGAGAGCACATTTGTCAACCAATGGGCGTGACTGATCGACATGGCTGACACTGACAAACAATCTGAGGTACAGGATCTCAGGATAAATCCTGAGGGGATATCACTGATCTTATCAGACCCAAAAGCTACAACTCTTCTTGCATAGATCCTGCTTTACCTTGGTCTTAACCACCCAGCAGAAAAGTATAAAAATGAAATGTAAAAAGTAAAGCCATGCTGTTATGTTGAGCTATAGGGGACTCAGGTCAACAATCTGACATTGCCAGTCAAGCGGAAGATCCAATACTATTATGGACTACTGAACTCTTTTAAATTATTTTGCTGAGTTAACACACCTATGGTATTCAAATAACGGAACTTAACAAAAAAAGGGGATACAGGTGAATGTCCATTTTGTATCTGTGTATTCAAAGTGGTTAGGATAAATAGTTACGTTCTCTTAAAGAATAGAGTGATTTGTTCTAATGGTGTTTGTAAATAGGATACCATGTCCGCATCTTGTACAGCAATTAACCACTGGGAGGAATGTATGAAATGTGTTAACTATTGAAACTGTCCTAACAATTTGATTTGAAACTGTCTCATTGCTATTTTTTACCAATAAAATTATGGAAAAAAATCAACAAATAACAAATGTAGGAAGGGCTGTAGGGAAAAAAGTAGCTCTTGTGCACCATTGGTAGGAGTATAGACTGATGCAATCACTGTGGAAATCAATGTCAAGGATCCTTTAAAAACTAGGATTTTGAGTCTCATTCAACCAAGTTATTCCCCCTCTTTGTATCTTCCACAGCAATATATGTGTATTCATGTTTATAGCAGCACAATTTATAATAGATAAATATTGGAAATAATCAAAATGCCCATCAACTTAAATATGGACAAAAAATTGTATTTGTTTTTATAATGGAGTAGTAATCAGACATAAAGAAGAAGAAACTGGAGACTTTTGTATATAAATGGATGCAACTCAGTACCATATTCATAAATTAAGTAAAGCAGAACCAATGTATAAAAATCATATTGTCTCACTAGTGTGAGAAAGTAAATAAGTAAGATCCTAAATATAGAATGGACATTGTGAATTTAGAAGAAACTATTTTGAAAGAAAAGACAAACTTTGATGGGGTAAAGTGCAAAGTAAGAAAGAAAAAAGAAAAAATATATATTTATGCAGAAGATAGTTGTACAAATAGGTTCTCTTAGTTCATTGAAAAGACAGATGTATGCTAATATTGTTTGGGCCAAATATTATGTATATATCTTGTACTATGAATAACTAATTTGAAGATAGCAATTTGCAATGTATTAATTATTGTAACTCTCTTACTGACCTGTTTTGAAACTATATTTTATTGCTCTGTTATTTTTCCCCTTTAAGTTAAGTAAATAGCAACTTTTCAAAAGTGAATGGAGTTTTGCTATATAATTATGAATAAAGTTTATTAAAAACTTCACAGTACTTATACACTTATGTTCATAGTGCTATCGTTCATAATAGTCAAAAGATGAATGCAATCAAATCCTTTGACAGATGAATGATTAAACAAAGTGTAGTAGGAAAATATAGAAGAAGATTATTAACCTTTAAAGAGGAAGGAAATTTTGATCCCTACTACAACGTGGACTAAAACTGAAGAAACTATGCTCAGTGACTGCCTTGGGTATTTTGTTGTTGTTGGAACAAAATATCAGACACCCAACATTAGGGAAATAAAGGATTATTTAGTTCACAGTTAGTGAAGGTTTTAGTTTATATTTAGCTGGCTCCAAGGCAGAGTGGCACATGGTACAGAGCAGCTGTTCATGGTGGTGGCAAAGAGCAAATAACAAAGGAAGGGGCAGAAGATCAGGCAACTAGCAAGCCTCACTATCCTCTTTCTATTTTAATGCAGATTATCTACCCCAAAGTAGATGTAGCATTCACACTCACAATAAATAATCACAAACTCCAGAAGCCTCCCCATGCCTGCATGAGACCTTGGAGGGGACACCTATACTCAAACCATAACATTTGCCTCTAGACCCCTAAGAGTCATGTACATCCTTTTATGCAAAAAGCATTTTAGTCCATCTCTAAGACTTGCCAAAGTCCTACAGTTTTAGCATTGCTGAAGTCTCAGTCTCCTTTAAGAACTAAGGCAAACTCATGGCTGTGATCCCCTGTAAAAATGAAATATTAAACACTTTTGACATTCAAGGGCACAAGAAAAAACATTACAATTTTAAAAGAGACACACAACAGGGGAATAAAAAGCATTGGGGCTAAAGCAAGTCTAAAATCCAGAAGGGCCAACATTAAGTCCTGTAGTTTTATGTGGAACATCTGAAGCAATCTGTGGCAAATTGTGAGCCCCATGTGGCTCTAACTCTACAGCTCTGCTGCTGGTAGCTCTTATGCCTTTTTCCTTTTGTCCTACTTGGATCCTTCTGTGATTTTTTTATTTTTGAGACAATCCACATTATTGCCCTTTTTATTTTTTTTTTACTAAATAGGCTTTTTACTCACAGATTTACACACTTCCTTCTCAGGGGCACACTTCCTGGCCTCCCCGCCCTTTTGAAATCTACATGGAAGCCTTTTTAACCTCAAAACTTCTGTATTCTGCGAGTGCCTAAAACCAGTGCTGCATGAATGATGTCAAGGTCTGCCGCCAGCAGGAGCAGTAGGCAGGCTTTTTTCTCTCTTGACTTTAGGGGTGGAGTGCCTGGATTGCTGAGCACTGTGACCCTAATTTTAAGGGGAAAAAATGTCTTGCTGGAGCCATTTTGGAACCTGTTATGGATGCTGCCACTATTCTGGAACAGGGGCTTTGTGGCTTTTTCCTCAAGGCAAAGTCTTTTATCCTTGTAATTTTGAGGTTGCAAAGGACCTGCCTCCTGTGATGCCCGAAGAACATGATTTTTTGTTATTGTTGTTCCTCTTCAGCAATGGAGAATCTCTCATTTCTATCTTTGCCTTCTACAGATTTATTGGAGGTTTTTGTTTTGTTTTGTTTTGTTTGTTTTTGCCAAACTCAAAACATCTTAGATCATCTTTCTGGGCTCTTTACTCTTGATTCTCAACATAAATCTGACTAGAAACCCCCAGCTATAGCCATGCCACTGCCTCAACATTTGCCTGCATTGAAATTTTCTTCTCCAGATTAACCAGTCCATCATGCTTAAGCTCAGTCTCAGGTAGTCTCTGAACATGAGCAAAATGCAGACAAACTCTGTGTCAAGCCATAACACACATCATCTGGAGTACAACAATCAATGTGGGCCTTTTTTCCAGAAGAAACTTCCTCAACTTGATCTTTATAGGCAGTATTTCTATCAGACTTTTGGTCTTCTGAGCTCTGGCCAGAATCTCCCCTACAGGATACCTGAAGCTGTTCCAGAACTTCTCTTGTAGGAGAAATCTCTAAAGCTTTTTTATCTCTTCCTGTAAATCATTCCCAAAAGTTCCTATTTCACATGGTCAAGAAGTAACAGCAATGACCCCTCTCCTGGTACCAAATTTTGTCTCAGTTATTCTTCTCTCATTGCTGGGACAAAGAATCTGACACTGATCATTAAGAATGGAAAAAGGTTTATTTAGCTCACAGTTAGTAAAGGTTTTAGTCTATATTTATTTGGCTCCAAGGCAGAGTGGCACATGGCACAGAGCACTCAGTCATGCTAGTGGCAAAGAGCAAAGAGCAATGGGAGGGACAGCAGCTCAGGCAGATAGCAAGTCTCTCTCTCCTCTTCACAATGTAATGAAGATTACTTAAGCCAGGACAGATGCAGGACCCACACCCACAATAATCAATCACAAGCTCTAGATGCCACCTCATGAGTCTTTAGGGGGACACCTATTCTTAAACCATAACAATGACATAATTCACTCAACAGAAAGTAAATATTGAAAGATTCCACTTATACGAGTCAGAGGTAGGGGTTGGTGTGGAACAGGTAATGTAATTGATGTAGAAATTAATTTGGAGAAAATGGAGAATTTCTAGAGCTGGAAACAGTGCTGATTTCACAACATAAGTGCTCTTAATGCCACCTAATGGTACACTTAAAGTAGTTACAATAGAAAATTCTAAGTGATGTATATTTTTAACACTACAAAAAGCTAACTAGTAGTGTGTACAAGTAAGTTGCACTAAAACTGCAAACTATTAAGGAGATAAATTTAAAAGTCCTAAATAAGTAGAAAATCTATGTTCATAGATGTAGGTTTGATCAAAATCTATAAAAATAGAAGCAGACAATATCAGTTTAAAACCTAGATGAAAATGCAATGTACCCCTAAGAGCCAAAGCAATTTTGAAAATAAAGAACAGTGCTGAGGGTCGGCAGAATACCTCAGCAGACTAAGCAACTGCTTGGGTAAGCACAGGGAATGGGGTTGGATCCCAGGCACCACATGCAGTGCGTGCCCTGCCCTAGGGTATGCTGAGTCACTGACAATGGGCATGGTGGTACAGGCCTGTAATCCCTGAGCTGGATAGGCTGAGAACAGGAGGATTACCATGAGGCTGAGCTCCACAGTGAGATCCTGTTCCAAAATACATAGAAAAAGAACAATGTTGGAGGATTTAAACTATTTCCATTTCTAGTGTTGAAGGTGGAATATTAGGGTACTTATTTGTTCCCGCTTTGTTTTTCTAATGTGTGAGTTCACAGCTATGAATTTCCCTCTGAGAACTGCTTTCATCGTATCCCACAAATTCCGATAAGTTGTGTTTGAATTTTCATTGAATTGTAGATATCATTGAATTTCTTGGTTAATTTCATCTGTGACCCATTGGTTGCTGACTTGTTTAATTTCCTTGTATTTAGGGTATTTTTTTCTGATTTCTCTTGTCATTTATTTCTAGTTTCATTGCACTGTGGTCAGATAACATGCATGGGATCATTTCTGTTTTCTTACATATACTTAAGCATGACCTATGGACCAGTATGTGGTCTATTTTAGAAAATGACCCATGTGCAGCTGAGAAAAATGTGTATTCAGCTGATTTGGGT
>NW_004524733.1:5286526-5289660 GCF_000260255.1 Octodon degus
TGGCTGACAGTGACAAAGGATCTACAATCTGAGGTACAGGATCTCAGGATAAATCCTGAGGGGATTTCACTGACCTTATCAGACCCAAAAGCTACAATTCTTGTTGCATAGGTCTTGCTGTATCTTGGTTTTAACCATCCAGCAGAAAAGTATAAAAACAAAGTAAAGAAATAAAATCATGTTGTTTTATTGAGCTGTACGGGACTCAGGTCAACAACTTCTGACATTGTCAGTCAAGTGGAAGACCCAATTCTATTGTGGACTATTGGACTATTTTGGAATATTTTGCTGAGTTCACACACCTATAATATTTAAATAATGGAACTAAACAAAACAAAGGGGATATTGATGAATGACCATTTTGTATCTGTGTATTCAAAATGTTTAGGATAGATATATGGCTACATTCTCTTAATTCAAGGAATAGATGGATTTTTTCTAATAGTGTTTGTAAATAGGATATCATGTATGCATTTTGTACAACAATAACCACTAAGAAGGCAGTATGCAATGTGTTAATTATTGAAACTGTTCTACCAATTTGATTTGAAACTGTCTCACTGCTACTTATTTCTCAATAAAATTATTGAAAATAATAAAAAATAAAAAATTTCCCTTAAAATTTTTACTGTAGCTTTGATGGTACAGATCAATAGTAGGTCATATGCCTTGTGGGTATATGCCCTGGGCACTACTGAGAAATCACTAGCACTGAAAATAAAGTTAATTCACTATAGGCTTCATCTTCTGTCGCAGCACCAACATTATCCTAAAGTTAAGTGATTACTCAAGTCTCATACTTTTAATCAGCTCTTGGAGTTTTAATTTTCACCTCTGTAGACTCAAATGTTTAAAAAATTCTGCCTTGTATCCCTGTTATGTTGCATAAAGTTGGCAATATTCCAAGAAAGAGCAGTGCAATAAAGCAGCTCATATATCTGGATTTCCATCTCCTTGTATCCCAATCCAACTTTTTTTCAAGCTACTCTGTAAATTCCCTAATATTCTAAAAGTTTTAAGAAGTATTGCATGTTTTTGTACTTGGTCTCAGAGGGATAATTAATCCAATTTATCAAATTTGCAAATTACCACAATCTGAATCCCCTAATCGACTTTTCTGTTCCACAGTCTTACCTACTCATATAACCAAGGATAAGCTGATAATGTTCACTTATGAAATGCAACAACCGAAACAAAACACATCGACTTGGATTAAACACACTATGCTATCAGCTACAGATTCAGTTCCGTGTAAATGGTAGATTGCCTTAATCATTTATCACAACCTCAAAATAGCAAATATTAAATGGTAGAGTAAGAATAAAATTAGATGAAATAACTAAACTGTAATTCAAGCAAGGTAGGAATAATCTGGGTATGTAGCTCAGTGGTAGAATGTTTTCCTAGCATCTGTGAGACCATAAGTTCAATCCTCCATACTTGAGGGTAGGAGATGAACCAAAGTAAGAATAAGCACATGCGGTAATGACTGCTATCAGTCCTCAAATCCTGCTAGGCATGATTGTGATTATTTCCTTAACTCAGCAGTAAAATAAATTCCTCTGCAATCCTCCAGCTTTCCTCAATGATGATTATTATTTTATCTAGTTGTTTCATATTCCTTGGTTCACTGTTTTTTTTAGATAGGGTTCTCCATGCAGTTCAGGCTGGCCTTGAATTCACAGAGGTGCTTCTGCCTCTGCCTCCTGAGTGTTCAGATTACAGGTGTGTTCTGCCATGCTCACCTTCATGTCCTCTTTTTGCCATTTCTTCCCTACTCATTTTCTTCCACAAGAACATGAGAAGCAGGTCGTGGATGGATAATATGCCTTTGTGTTGGACCTGGTTCATTTCCTCTGGGTAAAAACTTTGGAGTCAAAGAGGGAAGCAGAGGGATTCTGTACTCAAAGACCACTTTCATTTCTATTTTTCCATATTACTTTATAAATTCAGGTACACTTTACATGCAATAAGATGAGCTCATTTGTTTGTTTAGTTTAGTTTGTTTGTTTTCCTTACTGTTGATACATTTCCAGAACATTTTCTTTTTATTTCTTTATTTCAAAACTGGGTCACTAAATTGCCTAAGCTGTCATAAAACTTGAAATGCAGTTACCACAGCTTTCCAAATACCTTGGATTACAAGTATGTGCTACCTTACCAGCCTACACAATTCACACTTTTAGTGGTTCAATTTAAAAAAAAATGTAGATTTATGGTGCCATTTGTAGCCAATCCCTCTTTCAGTCTTACTTCCTGATAATAACTGATTTGTTCCCTGTCCCTATTGCTTTGCCTTTTCCAGAATTCCTGTGAGTACAAAGTATCACCTTCAGTCTGACTTCTTTCACTTTGCATGACACACCTATCTTGTTGCTCATATCTATAATGCATTCTGCATTGTTTCTGATAAATAGTGAAGTAAAGCTTGTTTCCTTATTCATTATTACTGAAACTTAGGGAGCCTGGAACTGTGGTTTGCACCTATAAACCTAGCTATTCTGAAGGCTGAAGGGGCAGGAATACTGGGGAGGAGTTCCTTGCTCACACAGTGATATCCTAAACTCTAAATTCTTTACAAAAAGAGAAAGATATTTGAGTTGCTGTCAGTTCACTGGGATCATACAAATCAACTGACAAACATTCACATACAAATTTTTTGTGTGAACCTAAATTGTTATTCTTTCAACTAATTACTTTAGCAATGAAATTGCTGGATTATATGCATGACAAACGGCCAAGCTGTTTCCAAGGAAGGTATACCATTTTGAATTTCACTAGCAACGTATGGGATTTCCAGTCTCTCCTCATGTCCATCAGAAATTTTGCCAAATTTTCTCTAATTTTTGCCATCCTAAAAGTCAATAGGATTTTAGTATATTTTAAAATAGCATCTTACTAATAACTAAGATACTGGGCATTTTTCATATGCTTATTTTTTTCTTTTCAAAGTTTTATTGATAAACATATAGGAATGAGACAGTTTCAAATCAAATAGAAAGTACAGTTTCAACAAATAATACACTGCATATATTCTTCTCAGTGGTTAATTGCTGTACAAGATGCAGACTTGTGATCCTACTTACAAACACCATTAGAAAAAATCATTCTATTCATTAAGAGAATGGAACTAT
>NW_004524733.1:5297200-5305298 GCF_000260255.1 Octodon degus
CTATCTATCTCCTTAGGTGAAATATCTATCCAAAATTAATACATTCCTTGCACTTGAATTTTATTTTTATTTATTTATTTTGTATGTATTTTAGTACAGGAGCTATAGGGTCTCACTACACAGATCATATTCATAGTGATCCTTTGGTTTTAAGCCTCCCAAGCACTGGGAATACTGGCACGCACCATGTTGTCTCAATTGCCTCCTAGTGCACTTTGGGTGTGTGGCTGGCACAGCACACCAGGGATTGAACCCTGGTCTCTGCACCTGCTAAGCAGGCACTTTAGTCCTCTGAGCTATCTGGACAGCCCTTTGAATTTTGTATTTTGAGAATTTATTACATATTCTGGATGGAAGTGCTTGAACAGACATATTTTACAAATATTTTTCCCAGTTTGTCCTGTCTTTCAATAATGTCTTTCACAGAGAAAAACAAGCTATAGTGAGGTCAAATTACTCCACTTTCTTCTTTAGAGTACATCATGTGTTCACTGCCATATTAACTACATATTTGCACAACTAAAGAGTAAATAATTTTCTTCTATGTTTCGATCTACAATTTTCATGTTTTTACGATTTAAATTTGGGTCTAGAATTTATTTTGAGTGTGTTTTTTACTAGTTGTAAGGTAAATATCAAAGTTTTTGTTTTGTTTTATTTATTGCTTTGGTTTTTCCCAATATAGATGACAATTTTTTTAGCAGCATTTGTTGAAAATACTTTCTTTTTCTCCATTGAATTAACCCTGTACCTTTTTTCCGGACTCTGCCCCTCCCCCCCCCACACTGATGTATATGTCTGTGCACAAATTTCATATTGGAATTATTCCTGTAATGTTAAAATGAATATAAAATTCAGTATGTGTGATTCTTACTTTATTCTATTTCAAGAATGTTTTCCCAAGGACCAGACAGATAGTTCAGTGGACTAAAGCACCTGCTTAGACAGGCACAGGGACCGGGATTCGATTCCTGACATGCCATGCCAGTCCGACCCCCAGAATGCACTGAGAAGGCTATTGAAACTGGGCAGGGTGGTGTGCGCCTGTAATCCCAGATCTTGGGAGGTTGAAAATAGGAGGATCACTATGAGTCTGATCTGTGGACTGAGACCCTATAGACCCTGTACTAAAAGCATTAAAAAAATGTTTTCCCTGTTATGAATCTTTTACTTTCCACATAAATTTTAGAAAGTGGCTTGTTGATATTTACAAAAGATGCTTCCAGGATTTTGACTGAGACTGCATTCAATCAATAGACTGGTTTAGAAAACATGAATGTTTTATAATTACTGAATTTTCCTACCTGTGAATACTGTATTCCATTACCTTAGCTCATTAGCTCATAAATCTTTTGTAGTTTTCAATAATTTCTTCACATGTTTTATTAGATTTATAACTAGTATTTCATGGGTGTTATTGTACCATTTTTAGCTGTGGTTTGTGGTCTCTAGCAGATCAATATTATTAAGAACTTACGAGTTTCTGATCTCATTACTTCTGATCAGTCCCACAAGAGAGTAACTGCTTATAGAGATCTTTTCTAGTCTTATCTTATAATCCTGTCACTTGTCTTTAATTTAGCAACAGTTATTTCTTGTATGATCCTTTTTATTTGGTTCAACCTAATGGTGGATGCCTGAAAGTCATCAAAAAATAAATTTCAGTGACAACGAACTTATTTTACTTTCTTTTTGCTGGATCCCTTTACCAACGATTAAATAAAATCATCTGAAAAATATTGGGGGCCAAAATTTTCTATCCTGTTCTCTCTCTTTCTCTCTCTCTCTCTCTCTCTCTCTCTCTCTTTCTCTCTCTCTCTCTGTAATTTTTTGGCATAGAACTTAAGGCATTCATATCCTCAGATCTTTTATTTTATATTTTTTTTACTTTGAGACATTTTCTATAAATCACTAAGTTGCTCAGTTTGGCCTTGAACTTGAGGTCATCCTGCCTTAGCCTCCAAATAGATGGATTCATCACAGGTACACTGCACCATGTCCTAATACTTTCTTATGGATTAATACTATTTCCTTTTGTAATGTGAAAATTAATACATTTTAAAACATTACATGTGCTTTAAATTACAGGAATGTCAGTACAATTTGATTACAAATCTCCTTTTGGATATCTCTGGACTACAGTTTTTCTTGTAAAACAACTCACTAGCTAAATGTAACCAAAGGACACACCAAAATTACAAAGTTTTAAAATCACTCTACTAATGTTGCAGTTTGAGCAAGTAGCAGGCGGCCTGATTTATAAGATAGCATAGATCAGTGGTCATTAACTTATAGCACACATGCTACAATGGCACACTGTCCGAATGTGAGCCAAGTAGTCTCAGCAGCTGAGCATCAGATAACAGTAGTTTCCTTCTAAATTAAAACCTCTGTCTTCAAAGTTGATTGTAGCATTGGCACTTTGTGATGAATAAGTGGGTTTCAGATTGCAGTTTTGGTACTCAGCCTCTGAAAGTTTACCATCACTTTTTTTTTTTTTTTTTTGGTGGTACCGGGGATCAAACTCAGTACCTTGCACTTGCCAGGCAGGTGCTTATGCCAGTAAGCAATATCACAGGCCCTAACCATCACTCTTCTAAGAAACTTATTTTTTAACAAAAGTTCTCCAATTTCTGGTATGAAATATGTGTACTTGTCAACTGTGGCCTAACCATCTATACTTTTTAAAGACCCTAAGGGGCAATGACACTCAAAGAGAATGACTATAACTATAATGAATATCCCCAATGATATTTACAAAAGATATTAGACCTTTAAAATAAGATGTTACCTGCCATATTTACTTTTCTCATTGCTGAGACAAACCATCCAATACACATGAGCTAAAGGAAGAAGGACTTTTTCAGCTGACAATTGGTAGAGATTTCAGTCCATATTCAGTTGGTTCCAAGACACGGTGGCCTGGCAGAGAGGCTTCACAGAAGAGAAACAATAGTTTATGTCACAGAAGGCTGGAGAAGGCCAAAGCAGCAAGTATCAGACAGCAGGAAACAGTACCATGCCTTTCCTATTTATCCTTTTTAGGATACCTGCATTTGGGGTTGTGCCACCAACACTGAAGGTGGGCCTTCCCTTTACCCACACTCCCATCTATTCCAAACCAATCAGTGGACTGATTTAATAATCACACACCTTAATCCCAGCATCACACCCTTAATCCGAGCACCACACACCCTAGATCCAGCCATCTCTGAAAGCCCTACCTATGACCACAACAGACTTTGAGGGGACATCTAGATACAATCTATAGTACTACATACAAAGAAACATTTAGAATTTAGAAAAGGAACCCTGGGGAAATAAAATCAAGAATGGAATTCTCAATAAGAACAAAGAGGGAAAATAAGACAGCAAATAAATTTCAAGGGCTTCTAGTATATGAATGGATTGAAAACATATTTATAGAGAGATATATGATTGAATGTATGCTAATATTATAGAGAACTTGTAGGAACAAAAGTATTTGCTCCAAGAAAAACACAAAATTGTCAAGCAAAATAAAATATAATAGTATTGAACTAGGTGATTATTTTGTTAATTACCTTTTCATAGTTGACACTAAAAATATGGGATACATGCAATGAGAAGGTAAAGGGATGGGAAAGATGCATATGTGTACAGTGTGCATGACTATGTGTATGAAAAAAAGTCAAATCTTCGTCTTACATAGTAAAAAATGAACTTGACATCTAAAATTGATCAAACATGGCATCTAAGCATTTAGTTCAGAAATAAGACATGTAGCAGTATAAGGAAATAAAAATCCCTTATAGCACACCCAAGAGCCAGGGGCAGGAAAAAAAACAGACTGGAAGTTCTCTGAAGCTTTAGGAAACTCTAAGCCAGGGATATAACTGTCATTATTTACTTAGATCAGTCAGAATTCATTGCCTGAGATGGGTATACTACCTCACTTAGTCATACTGGATTTCTTTCAGCAAATATACCATTAAATAAAATATTCTATATTAATAGAGAAAAAAGAAATAAATATTGAATCTGGTTGTCTATATGAGGAAATCAACAAGGGAAAAACATTGTTCTTTTTATAATAAAATTTGTTAAGCAACTTAATTTTTTAAACCATGTGTTCAAATGCAATAATACAAATGTAATCCAGCCAGTATGCTATGCATAAACGTAGTTCCAGAGTAATCCAAGTACTAAACTTTTCCCTCCACCTTTTTCAAGGCAATCAATCCTAGGTAACTAGGGAGAGTAAAGTGGTCTTTTGAAGTTTTCCCTAAGTGCCTTCCTATGTGTCCATCTTGGCTTTAAACCACTATATAGAATTTTGATAAATTAAATGAAGAGTATAACTTGGTTACTTTTCTCATTGCTGAGACAAAATATCCAGCGCCAAAAGTTGAAAGAGGATGAGTGCATTTGGCTTTTAATTTGTAGAGATTTGAGTTCATAGTAGGATGAATACAAGGCAGAATGGAAAGAGTCCATGGCAAAGCAGGTCAACCCCAAAGGCAGCAAAGCAGGGAAGTAGTAAAGCAAGAGTAGCCCCCTCTTCCTTTTATCCCCACCAAGCTACCAGGCCTTAGTGACTTCCCTTTAACCACACCCATAACTATGTTAAACTTGTCAGTGGACTGATTTACTAATTACACAGTCTTAATCCCAGCATAGCACACCCTAGATGTAGCCAGCTCCCAGAACTCCCAACTATGAGTGCATAAGACTTTGGGGAGACATAGAGGCACAAACCTTAACAAGGTGAATGAAAGCAGGTACAGATGTCTTCACAGATGAAAAAAGCAAGTGGTGCAGAAGAAGCATTTCAGAATTGAAAATGCAGCTCAATGGTGTAGTGCTTGATAAGTATGTGTGAGGTCCTGAATTCCACCCCAAGTACAGCAAAATAAACGAAAACTTCAAACAATGTAACATTCTATGTTAAGATAATAAATAAAAGTGGAAAAGGCATAACACTTTAGTTTGTGACCTACAGTGATTGAATGGGCTTTTCCAGAGCTTCCAGGATAATGTCACAAAAATGTGAGAAAAAAGATTATCATAAAGCCATGTCTATTCTTTGTATATCCCGACTTTGTGCAATAGAGACTTATATGTTGACTAAATATGAAGATAAAAGCAACCTTCACTTATATATGTCAGGATTCATCATAAATAAATTTAATATTTTATTTTAAACTAAGTAAGCCAAAATTTCCTCAATTATTTTAGACACACCATTCACCTACTCTCCACGCTTAACTCCAGAATTGTAAAGCACTAAAAATATTAAATAAGGGCCAGCGAAATGGTTCAGTAGAATAAGTGCCACCCTGGCAATCACAAGGGTCTGAGTTCAATCCCCAGTTTTTCAAAAATAAATAAATAAATAAAATTATAGGGCTAGGTGTGTAGTTCAGGGGCAGAGTGCTTATCTAGCACGCATAAGGACCTGGATTCCATTCTCAGCAAGATATACACATAGTTTACTCAGGAGCTTATGGAATTCCAATGTGACAGTGAGTGTGTGGCAAACAGCAAGAGAAAGGAGACCCACAGCTTTCAAAGGCTGCCCTGAACCTTGTTGCTATGATCTTGGATCCTTTATCATGGAGCAGCATCTTCCTGAGCTATGCACACAGGGAGTGGAGTAATATGACAAAAAAGACCACTGACATGATTAGAATGTAATTATGATTCACTGGAAGGAATAAAATAATATTGGAAAGGTGAAAAAAAGAAAGATAATAACTATTTACATAGAACAAGAGGGTACTTAACAAACATTTGATAAAGATATAAAAGACCTGAGAAAGCAGTGTGGAATTTACCTGAAAAATAACTTAATTAATTTGGCAGTGTTTTTTTGTATTACACATTTTAAGATTGGGTTAGTATCAGGAATAATTATATGAAAATCTATGATAATGCTTTAGTCAAGCTGAAAAGAACAACTTTGAGGATTATGTTGACATAGACTTATTCATAGGTAGTGCTATTAAAATAACATCAAACTGTTCAAATACTCTATTTCACTGATTATAGTTACACAGAAGCATACGTCTATACTAACAGAAGGAAAAATAAATAAAATCCCATGAAGTTTAATGTTCAATGACTTTTATTTTTAAAAATGCTTAATTTCCTAAGTTCATGCCAAATATCTTGTGTTTTTTACTAATCTTATCCCTCACATTCTATGCCCAACCCCTGTGCAATTTCTACAAACTATGTTCCAAATATATCACAACTGTACCCATTTATCCCTGTCTGCACTACCATTGTCATTGCCTAAGCCACTGTACCTGAGGACCCCCCAAGAGCCTCAGGCATTCATTGGTAGAATGTTTGAAGGGTAAATAAATTGTGTAGATATCTAAATATGATGTTAGGAAGTGGTTTCTGGTAGAAATAGACAGAACCCTAAAGGCTGACCTGAGCTTTGTTCCTACAACTCACTCACTTATTCCACCCTCTGACTCTGCTTCCCTAACCACCATGACTTGAGCAGCTTTCCTCCACCTAGGCTTTGCCACCATTTTTGGGCCTATCCAAAATGAACTGAAATTTGTAACACATGGATCAAAATAAATATTTCTTCTTTTTAATTGTGGGTGTTGGGTATCACATCCCATAAACAAGAAAGGGACTAAGTTTCTTACCTTCCAGTTTTGGTCACCTATAATTCAAATGGTGGCCAGGGTGCCCTTTGTCAAACATAAATTAGGTCATGTTGTATTTTTCTGCTAAAATCATTGCAATGGCTATGCATTTCATTTAGAATGCATGCTAGATGATTTACCTTGAACTACAAGTATCTTCTTTATGTGGCCCATGCCTTTCTGGATCAGCTATGCTCTAGTAAACAGAACTTCTTTATTCCTATAGCACTGTAAGGCTCATATTCACTTCTTTTTCAGTATTT
This sequence comes from Octodon degus, assembly GCF_000260255.1. Taxonomy (NCBI): domain Eukaryota; kingdom Metazoa; phylum Chordata; class Mammalia; order Rodentia; family Octodontidae; genus Octodon; species Octodon degus. The sequence continues at coordinate 5,304,111 of NW_004524733.1, forward strand.
GCTTTATTGACACATGCATGTAGTACATAATGTTTAGAATCCTTGTGGGGAGTTGGTATGTGTAAATGACATATCTCTATTCTTTTTCATCCTCTTTCCATCCCCTCATGCCTCCCTTCATCTTTTTTTCCATTTTTATCTTTTATTCATTTTAATGAGAAAAACCATAAAATAGTAATGAAACAGGTTTTTTTTTCTTTTCTTTTTCTTTCCTTTTTTCTGTATTTTAGGGAAGGATCTACAAGGTGTTCAGGATCTCACTACTAGATCAGACTCATAATGATCCACCTGTTTACAGCCTCCCAAAAGCTGGGATAACACGCAGGTGCCACCATGCCCAGTCTCAACTGCCATCTCAGCATGGCCCGGGGGCTGGGTTGAAACAGCAGGTCTGGAGATCCAACCCCTGTCCTCAGCTCCTGCTTTCAGGTGCTTGAATCTGCAGAGCTATTTGGCCGGCCCAATGAAACAGTTTCAAAACCGGTTAGTATGACAGTTACAATAATTAATACATTGTATATTGTTGTCTTCATAGTAGTTATTCAGATGACAAGATGTAGACATGATATCTCGTCTAATCAATGTTAGCACAAACCTTTCTTCCCATGGAACTAAGAGAAAGTAGCGGTATATCTATCCTAACTATTATATATTTTTTTTCATTACAAAATGGTCTCTAATTTAGAACACCTTTTATGTTTTGTTTTGTCAGAGATGGTTGTTATACTACAGTTAGAGAAGCTGTATTTGGAGAAGTCTTTAAAGGACCTTTACATACTTGAAGCCAGTCTAAAGATTGTAGGTACTTGAATTCAGCAAAATAATCAATAGAGTGAAATAGTCCATAATAGTAGTGGGTTACCAGCAAAATTGGCAATTGTCAGATGTTGTTGACTTGAGCCTTTTACAGGTCAGCATATTAATATGGCATTTATACCTCAAGGTTATACTTTCTGCTGGATGGTTAAGGCCAAGTTAAAGCAAAACCTATGTAACAAGTATTGTAGCTTTTGAGTCTGATAAGGTCAGTGAAATCCCCTCAGGATTTATCCTGAGATCCTGTACCTCAGATTGTAGATCCTTTGTCACTGTCAGCTATGTGGATGAGTCACGGCCATTGCTTGGCCAATGTGCTCTCTGTGAAAGCCTGAGAGAATGTTTTCTCTCCATGTGACTCTCCTTAGGCAC
>NW_004524733.1:5305398-5306799 GCF_000260255.1 Octodon degus
TCTCCTGTTAAAATTGTGGTATTGGATATTAGATTTTTCATGTCCATTAAGATTTGCTTTATATAGTTGGGTGCTCCCGTGTGTGGTGCATACATATTTATGAGCATTAACTCTTCCTCTTGAAGTTTTCCACTAACCAGTATATAGTGGCCTTCTTTATTTCACTTGATTATTCTTGGTTTGAAGTGGTATTTTTATACAATGGAGTGTTACTCAGCTACAAAGAATGATAAACATGAAGCCTTTATATTTAAGTGCATGCCACTTGAAGATATACTGAAAAGTGAAATAAACCAGACACGCATGTGTAAATATAGTATAGTCTCCCTAGTATAAAAACTCAAAAGAAGAAATACAAAGGCAAATAGAAAGGTATAATACAAATAAAAGGAAAGCAAGAACTTGAGGACTAGACAATGAAGTGAGAACAAGGAGAAGAGCTAGGAAACATGACAGAGGTAAGCCATACAGTTATATATACAAGATGGGTAAGGCAATGACCCTGAGAATCTTCAAAAGATTTCCAAATCTAGCAGATAATTGGAAGGATTCTTACTTTGACTGACTATATATATATTGATCCCTGTGACTTAAGCAACTGCAGTAAAGATGGCAATTTGTAATAGTAGGTTCAGGCTTGGAGTGCCTGTCATTCTGGTCTTCTGAATACGTGCTGCTATTCATGACATGCCAGTTGCTGCCATGCTGTCTCTTGGGTAGATGATTGTTTAAAAAGGAACAGTGTGGTCAATGAAGGCAGGAGACAAGAAAAGTAGTGTTGTGGGACTGTCCAGCAACAATGTTGTATATGGTTAGTCCTTTGGACTTATGAGTAAACATATATAATTCTTTATTCCTATTTTTAACTATATTTTAATTTTTTTTCATATTCCTTAGGGACTTAAAGTTTAACATATCAATACTTGGTGAAAAATACCTGTTCCATGTTATGCCTAAGATGTTTGATATTCAGACAGATAGTGAGGTTAAGCTCAACAGCCTAGTTAATATGGTAATAACAATAAGCTTCTCTTCTGGAGGGTTAACAACCTAAGTTTGAAGACCAAAATTAGAGAAAAAGGAGGGCTGAAAGGAAAGCCTACAGTTTGGCCCTAGCCTTCCAAGTACAATTAAGACACAGGATATATGAATATTTCTATTGTTAAATCATGTAACTCAGTTGTGTCCCAAATTTTCTTTTCTTTTTTTTTTAATTGAGATGAAAAGTTAATGTGTTTTTTTTCAAAGTTTTATTGACAAACAGATAGCAATGAGACAGTTTCAAATCAAATCGGAAGGACAATTTCAACAAATAATACACTGCATATATTCTTCTTAGTGGTTAATTGCTGTACAAGATGCGGACTTGTGATCCTATTTACAAACACCATTAGAACAAAT
>NW_004524733.1:5309074-5311774 GCF_000260255.1 Octodon degus
CATTGCTTGGCCAATGTGCTCTCTGTGAAAGCCTGAGAGAATGTTTTCTCTCCATGTGACTCTCCTTAGGCACACTCTACATCATTGATCACTTTCCTCTGTGCCCCATAATCTCCTTGATCAGAATATTTCTCCCTCCATCCTTTGATCCCCTTCCCATTAGGAAAAGATCTCTTTACTTCTTATTATCTTTTATTTTGCTCCTTATTTATATTTTGGACTTCGCATATAAGAGAAACCAAGTCACATTTAAGATTATGGGTCTTATTTATTTCACTTAACATTATGATAGCAAAGTACATCCATTTTCTTAAAAATGACTCAAAGTTGCCCTTTTGTGGCAGAGTAGTACTCTATTGTGCATACATAGCATATTTTGTTTATCCATTTAACTGTTGAATGACATATCAGTTTTATACTTTTGTACTTTCTCCTCCTCTGTCTGAAATTATTATTTGATCATGTGTGATTAGTTCGTTCTTTACATTTGCATCTCAGAACAAAATCCTCTTCTTAGGAGTAAATCTCTCCTGGCACCTAAACGTAGATCAATTTTTTATCAAATAACCCTGTTCTGTATTTCATAACAACACTTGTCACAACATAACATTTTCTTATGTGTTTACTCATTTATTTGGCTATGCCTGCTAGATATAATAAAGACCTTTACATCCAATTCACTGTCATAGCTGCAATACCTAAAACACTAACTAGAGTATTTATGATTTGTAATATGTATTTCTGAGTAAAGAAATGAAGGAAAAAATGGTGAAAATATATTTTTGGTTTAATAATTTAAGATGTTAAATTGTTCAGCTTTATGCTTTGTGTGAACAATAAAACTTGGTCTCTGTGAATGATTCAAAGTAAGGAACAATTTGAATACACAAAAATTAGAAGATATGTAGCTGTTCTTTTACTCCCTGTTTTAGAAACTACATTGCCTTCTTCTCATTTTATTAGAAAAATAAACTAAGGTTAAGTAGGCTATCGAAAAATTATACAGGATTAGCAGCATGAGGCGGAAGTAGGGCCAAATTCCACCTCTTTTCAGTTTAAGTACAGTGACCTTTCTACAGCATTCTTGCTACTACAATCAGTACTGTGACCATTATCAAATATTGGCTCTATTATGGCATGAGAAAGCTCAAAAGGCAGGTCACACAGTAAAAGGCATGAGGAAAAAGACAAGAGACATAAGGAAGATGGTTTACTTCTGTGGAAAGTGGTATGCTTTGAGCAAATACTTGAAATTATAAAGTAAAAATAAATCACACATCTCCAATATTTGTGAAACACTTAGCCACAGATGTATCATGGCATCTATAAGTTAATACTACATTGCAATGCAATTGTTAAAATAATTACAATGTTGCCAAAATGTCACACAATAAATTTTAACATATTGGACTTCAAAAACAGTAAGTTGCTTTCTACTGCAAGTAATACAAATTTAAAGAAATATTTTTCAAACATTAGGTCATTGGGCCATGCCTTTATTTTAGTCATAATCTAGTAGTGCTAGTAAATGAATGAGCACCCCCATGCACTGTTAGAATTAACACCAAATAATCAACTTAACCTGGATATATGAGCACTTTTAATATGGCACTTGTTTGTGTAATGAACACTATTTTAAAGGATCCCCAAATCATACTCTGCTTTCAGATTTATTTTACACTTATTTTAATTGTACAAGCACCATAAAACTTACAATAAATATTTATAATTGTATACAGGACATATAAATTGCAAAACAGTAATTTCTTCCATCATCAAATCTTTTAACATGTTATTTTGGGTATAAAATGGATAAAACAAAGGAGTCATAAGCTATCAGAATGTAGTATGTACGCATTTGCAAATCAAGTAAAAGTCTCATCTCACTAACTCAGAAGTAGCAGAAAGCATGAAAGTTCACAAATAAATGGACTATCTACAAGAAATGTACACTCTTGTTAATGAGAAAATATCTACACTCAAAACAAAATTTATTGTACATGCATTTACCCAGATGGTAAAATAGAGAAATCAAATTTTAAGAGAAAAATATGTCTTCTCTGATAACTATCGCCTTGTGTACTTACATGCTCTGAGTAGGGTTTGTGAACTTAATGCATCTCACTTTAGGGTGTACTTTCAGCTTTGACATTGTAACATCTCAAGGATTCCAGAGGAGTGCTGAACGATGTGACAAACACATTCATTTGGACATTGAAGCAATATTCAAAATATCATTTGGTGTAGGCAAATCATTTTGTTTTTGAATATGAAAAGTAGCAATTTTATTTTCCAAGAGACACTTCATTTTTGGTACAAACTTTAACTCATTTTTAAACACTACATGCAAATTTTAACATTATATCTTTGTGAATGTTAATAGGCCAATGTATACTTTATATGCTTGGTTTTCTTCTCTTGGATGATACTGAATATTGAATCCAAGGCCTTGTACCAAACTATATCTCTAGTCTTTTCTTAAATTTTGAAACAGAATCTTGCTAAATTTCCAGATTACTTCAAATTCACAAGTCTCTTGCTTCAGCTTTCTGAGTAGCTGGAATTTCAGGCATGTGACATCATATCCAGTTTTATACTTAATTCCTAGTTTTAAGCCAGTGTGAAGTACTGATATGCTTTCCTTTTTTGGACAGATTTTTCCCTAAGATATTTTTTGATGTTGTTTTGTTGTAACATGTA
>NW_004524733.1:5311874-5318987 GCF_000260255.1 Octodon degus
ATCATATAACTACAAACTGAATGCTCAGGGCTGGGGAGATGGATCAGTAGAATAAGCACTTCCCTGGCAAGCACAAGGGACTGAGTTCAATCCCCAGTTCAGGAAAAAGAGAAAAAAAAAAAGCTGAATGCTCATATAACTATAATTTGGTTTACAAATATTTCTCCAGGTATTTTTAAAGCATCATCACAGAAAGAAGGAAGCAGTTCACTATGAGAGCATAAATTTCCTTGTTCCCAAATAAAAAATGAATATGTTTATTACTCTTTTCACTACTTAGTCTCAAATTTAGTAAAAGTCCCTGCGGTAAATAAGTGTAAATATGGGGGAAGGAGATATATCTATGTATGTAGACAGCATGGGTTGGGTAGTTGTACTGTGGATTACTGCTGATCTGTGGAAAGGAGCAGGTAAGGCTTAATTTTTTGTGTTTTTTACTTCTTTCTCCTTAATTTCTTATATATTTTTTGTTTTTCTTTATTTTTTAATTTTGCATACATATATTTAGTAATCTGAACAACTAAGTTGAAAACTCATGCAATACAACTAATACCTTCAAATGCATATTATTTTGTTTAGTGAAATTCAATTCTGTATCATTTCTAATTTTGTACTAATATTTTCTATTCTCTTTAAAACATTTTGCTTCCTAATTCTTTAGTTCAAATTCCATTCTTTATATAGCTGTCCATGATCCTGCCTGCTGATATATTTAAGGGGAACAGGTAATACATAATTAATGAGGAATATAATATTAAACCTATGCTGTTGATAGTTTTATAATCATTATTTATTGTCTTGTGTTGCCTTTTTGAACAAACAGTGAAAAATTTGGACAAGGAATTATGATCAACAAGTCTGAACAAAATGTGATCTCTAACAATGATTCCACTATAGTGGCCCTTAATACTGAACAGTATATTAAATAGCTGGGAGTTCACCTTTTGAAAAAAATGCAATGTCTTCTTGGCTCATTGTCTTATGTAGCATAATTCCGCATTTAGATACAAACCTTTAATTCATCTATAACCACTGAATTCAACAAAATATCAGACAGCATACAGAGGACAACAAATGTAGTGATCTAAAATGCTTGTTCTCAGCAGTGTTTACAAAACACTTGGGAAGAAAATCATCTACACAGGAAGCAACTGAAAAAATACTTAAGATCTATAAACAATCCTGTGATGGAAAAGGACAACCTCTGTAAAGCTATAGAATTTGAAATGATTATTTTTCAAAAGTAGATTGTAAGATGATTGTCTCTAACTTATAATATGGATTACTATCAGAAATATTACAAATAAATCCTGATAGAAGCAACAGATTTGCCAAAAGAAACTCATGTGGCTGACAGTATGTAAAAAATTGTATCTATTTGCTATGAAAACATAGTGGAAAGTAAATAATTGGACAATAATTGGAAAAGTAAACATGATTTTGAAATAGATGTAGAAAATATCAACACTTTTTCATGCTGATGCTTGAGAAAGATCATACAGTATTTAATTAGAGCACATAATTGAATATTTTTGTAAACTTTCCGAAGGGGATCACTTCAAAAAATATTTGTGATCCTTGAGGTATATCTTTTAACCTCAATAAATAAATATATATATATATATATATATATATATATATTTTTTTCTCATCTTCATTCACTTGGTCAACAAAGATTTATTGGGGGTATCTAGTATGTATAAGGCAGTGGAAATCCCTAGAGCACATGGAACACGGAAAATACAGGGAGCTTACATTGTAGTGTGAGAATGAAAATGAAAAGCATGAGTGAAGAACCAAATGTTTTTCCTAAGTGTTTATCATTACTATGACTCTATGACCAGTATTAATTTTATATCTATCACCTAAAAATTATCAGGGTTGGAATTTCTCTTAATTTCCAAATGGAAATTTGGAAAGGAGTAGAATATAGACAGGTGCAAACATTCTTTAGGATTGCTGACGACTACCAGGTGAAAAAGAAATATGTGTAAGAAAAAGATTCAGTGATCTATAAGTCAGAGGAAAAAATAAACAGGATTTCTCTGAGGAGAGAGAAATGAGTTAAGCTGACTTGACCAAGCCTTACCATCATTCATGGAGAGTGCAGGGGAGAGCAAAGGGAAGCGAGATAAAGGAAGAAGAGAAAAGAGGAAGAAGTGGGGGAGAAGGGAAACAGGAAAAGAGAAATGTTCAAGATAGGTCTAAATGATCAGTGCAGGAAAGAAGCCTTCTTTCGTCTCCTCTTTCCTTTGCTCTCCACTTTATTGTCTTCCTTTGTTTTCTTCTTTCCTTGAAGCAAACATGTATTGACAATTTCCAAGCATTTTATACTAAGCATTAGAGATATAAAATAAGATTATTATATAGAATAATGTTCTCAGTTCAGGGATTTGTTTTGTATCCAGATGTAGTCATTATGACTATTTAACAACCTGTGTAGCACAAACCAACCAATCAGGATCTGCATGGAAGCTTTGTATAACACCAACAGTTAACCATATAATTGCTGGGTAATGGCAAGGCAGGAGGTCCTGAGAGAGGAGTTAGAGGAGCCAGGACAATTGGGTAGACATGCATACTTATGGATGGGGTAGCTTTAGCTATTTTTCAAGTAGCAGAAAAGTATTTATCATTTAATAATGATGTGTCCCTATCCACAAAACCAATTAAATCCTTAGCTCACCTTACATTGAATGCTTAAGATTATGAGAGTAAGGGAAGCTCTTCTGAGTGAGCTGGGACCTGAGTCTTGAGAAAGGTGAATACATCATTTGATGATGAGTAGCGTTGAAATCTTAAGCATTGGAAAAATCTCACGTATAAGGGAAATTTCTGTATTATATGTAGAGTGCTACAAATAAATCAACCTAACTGGAAGTGCTGATGATAAAAATGACAACAAAATGAGGAGAAAATTTGAAAGAATAAATTGTATGCAACACGAGGGTGAAAAAGAAGGTTGCCTGTGATGCCAGTAGAAAAAGGAAATTTATATACTAGGATTATAAGTGTAGGTCTGATACAGTGGGGGAAAAGGAGGAGGCTTTGGTATATCCTTATGCAGGAATTGGTAAAATGAAAGTGTCACAGGTAGAAAATATTCTGTTGGCTATATGAAGATACTGAAGAAGGTAAGAGTCAGTGTAAGATGCTACCTCAGCTACCCTGGGACATCTGATTATGGCATGCATCAGCACGGCAACTGCCGAAGTAAAAGGAAAGGTTTAATTTGACAGATATTGCAATACTATATGAACAGTAGAGAAAGAAGAATCAACAGTAGGCATAATATATATGAGTATCATACTTGTTTTTTCTAAACATTCAAAGGAAAATTCAAAGTTTTAATACTACTAACTCCTTTAAATAGTACATTTGAGCCAGGTGTGGTGGTACACATTTTTGGTCTCAGCTAGTGAGAAAGTTGAGGCAGGAGTTTAGCACCAACCTCAGCTACATAGAAAGACTCGGTTCAAAAAAATAGAATGAAACAAAACAACAAATTTAATGATGTAATGATCCTGTTCAATTTACAAAATGATGATTTTAACTTGTAAGCATCAGGTGGCATGAATTGATCATCTTTGGACACTCGAAACACCGCTGCTACATGATACCTAGGAGGAACAGCATCAAGCTATATTTTCTATTGTTTATTTGTATCAGTCTGTACAATGTGCATTGTGTGAAGTCACTGAAATTTATGTGAAATCTAGCAAATTTCATTGTTCTGTGGTCTAAGTTACTTAACATCATTTGAAAATGAAACTTTAATCATTTGGCGGTGGGAAAGAATGCTTGATTTTTAACAGAGTTAATTTTCAGTTGACTCTGAAGATAACAGGAAAGCTTTCAGAGCCTAATTAAACCACGCATTTGCTCTAATTACTTTGGCTGCAGAGAGCTAGGAAACAAAAGGAGCCAGCAGACCTGTTCTCTGTGTAGCAGTCAGACATTTGACCGTTGTTTTCTCCAGCAGAGGTTTTGAGTAGCACAAAAGTAAAAAGCTGAGTAGCACAGCCATCGTCTGCAAATGGTGGCTGCAGCCACAAATCATTCAGCAGCCCTTATTCCTGCACAGCATAGAAAGCATCATTCATGGAACATGGATAGCAATCATCGTTGCTAGCATCATTTTTGAATATCAAGAGTAGAACCGCATACATTTTGATCCACATAATTGGACATTACTTCAAAAAGAAGTACTTAAAGACTAAGTTACTCATTAGGCAAGGACAATAGTCCTTTTATACTGATTAATTTCCCTTTAGATTTTATTTTCTTGAATAACATCCATAATTACAGTAATGGTTTAATTTTTAAATTAAGTCAATCCACATTTTATTTATCCATTTTGCATTTAGAATGAATATCATATAGCTAAAGAAAGAAACAAATGAGTTTTTATGATCACAGTCTACTCAATTCAGTCAGACAAATGTTTTCATAAGACAGGATTCAAAGGAAATTCCTTTTAAAAGTAAACTCAATTAAATGCATATTTCTTCATTAGAGAAAACATATTTTAGAGGTAGAGGTACTATGAATGTTTATTTATCTTAATTTTTAAATATAAGTTACCAGCTGCAATGCTTGGGGCTTTTTTCTATCCTCAGCTAAACTGGCAAACAAAAAATTTTAGAAAGTGTAGGTTTTATTACTTCTTATCTGCTCTTTAAAAATACATTTTTCAGACTCTTTGCTCAGAGTCCAAATTTACGGGCACTATAACATGATGTGCAGAGCAACATTAGCTTTTGGAAATTTTTTCAAAAAAAATACATATATAAATTAAGGGGGAGAAGAACATTAAAATAACCATCTGGTGAGTTCAGGCATAAAGGTCTCTATGTTTCTCCTGAACCACTGAGATCTCTACCACCCCTCTATTTTGCCTATGGAAACCTGACCTAAACTAAACAACTATTCTATATCATTAAGTTGTCCAGGAAGATGAAAGTTTAAATATCTGTCAGACAACCTGTAGCATCTGGCCCAATTCAGCAATAATGATTTCTCCAAAGAGCATCAATATTGGGATAATTATGAAAACAAAAAGGGTTAACCTATGCAGAGAAAATAATTTTCTTCTAGTCAGACTTCATGTTTACCAGGACACACACTTGCCAGCTATTCTCTCATTGTCAAAAATACAAAAAGTGAAATTCCTCTATAAAAGATCTCACTCTCATTTTACTTTGTTGTACACTAATAATATACCTTTGGTATAAAGTGATCAGCCCTATGATCATTCAAAAAGAATTTCTACACATTTTTAAATACAATGATTAATCCTAGTCTTCTCCTCTTCAAAAGTAGAGAATGTCATAAAATATTAAGTGCAACACATAAAATTTAACTAGTTTAGATGCTCTCTTACAGTTTGCAGACAAAAAGGGAAAAATTCATATGCATATGAATTAAGATACAAGATATTTTAAAAAGAAAATTAGAAGTGGTCATGATGACATTTCTGTGTATCAATAGCTGTCTTTTAAGCTATGCTACAAGCTACACTGAGCCACATTTAAATATCTTTCAAAATAGAAAAGAATCAGATTTAAATGTGATTTTGAAAAATCAATACATGTGAAAGAACAACAAATACTACAGAGTTTCAATATCTTTATTATATAAACAAATCAGATAAGACAAACACTAAAACATTAATAAGGCAAAGAATATAAAAATACACTTCATAGAGGACAATATAATATCAGTAAGTGTACATAAAATGTTTTACTTTACTAGTAAATAAAAATGGTAGAATAACATTTCATTCATCTTATAAGTAATTTTTAAAAAATAAATAAGAATGCCCAGTGCTGCAATCGGTGTGATGGGGTAAACTGTTACAGGATTTTTGAAAAATACTGCACAAATATTCAATCTTTTTAACTCAGTAATTCTAGTCTTAGGTTTCCACACAAAAGGAATAATTTAAACATTTTAGAAAGCCATAGCTTTAAGATATTAATTGCAGCATTATTTATAATACTGAAAAAATTTGAAAATAAAACTTAAATGCCCCCAAAGCAAAGGGATGATTAAATAAATTCATGTACATAAGAACTGAGAAGATATTCTGAAATTACAATTGTGTAGGATATTATCCTGTATTTTAAATGATGTTTAGGCTGACACATGACAACATGAGGAAATGTTCTCATGTAATGTAAAGTGAAAAGAACTTGAAGCAAAATTATATACACTACAGTATAAGCCTACTGCTTTGTGCAAAACCTCTATCCATACAGAGGGAAACAAATGAGGATTTTTAAATCTCAAGCTGTATTCTCAAATTTTATTTCTTTTTTGAATATATTTGGAAATTTCCCATTATTAATCAAAGAATTTTCAAATTAATTGCCTTGCTTTCACATTTATATCTAAAGAAAATATTGTGCTTGTAAAGATAAAATATTATAATATCTACCTGAAAATACCCAATGGGGGCATTATAATTTTGGTGGTAATTGCAGGTAGTCTTGCACATATGTAACTAGGCAGCTTAAATATATAGTTAGCAATTCCAGACTAGCCACACTTACTCTGCCTCCAGCCCCTTTCAGAAACCACATTTGCTTCTAGCACCTGTGAATACTCTGTACTTACAAAACACTGTCATCAATGGAAATGGTAAGGATTGTTGCTAATATTTGGGGGACAATCAAAACTAATTTATCTTTCCCCCCAAGTCAGAGTATCAAAAAGGTGACATCTATTCAACTATCTTTGCTCTGTTTCTAACATAGACTAAATTAATAGAACAGAGGTGAGTCTTCTCATGATGTGTACATTGCCTTATTTATGGTTAGACTTTATAAATAATTTCCTCTGTAGACTCTAACAGGGTGAGGGCAAACTGACATTCCGGTTTTTTGTTTGTTTGTTTGTTTGTTTTGAAAGAGAAATGCCATATGTGCCCTCACCCCTTTTTGCAAATGTGACCATTCCTTGGAGACTTCAATGTTATTTCGACCCATTTCCACTGTTAAGAGCATGAAATCACAGGCAATGACAGGGACAGTCATGGTGGGGAGGAGAAGGGAAGGGGAGAGGGGAAGAGTGGATATGGAGGGGTAAACAGAGGAAAAGAGAGGACAGGGC
>NW_004524733.1:5319119-5343952 GCF_000260255.1 Octodon degus
GAGAGGAGAGGAGAGGAGAGGAGAGGAGAGGAGAGGAGAGGGAGTTGAAGGAGCAGATAGAGACAGAAACAGACTGAGACTCTTCAGAAGGTTGCACTTACACTCAAGCAGTTTTTCCAGAAACAAGGAACACAATAGTTCATATTTTTGTAGTGTCAACTTGTAGACTGAAATGCAGCAAAGAACTTCTTGACAAGAAAGATGTTAAAAGTATTCCTGGATATATATTCAGTATGATCCTTTGTTCTAGGTATGAGCTTTCCTTTTTTTAAAGTTCTTCAGTTTCATTGAAGAAAAGAGAAATTGAATATTTTGAGATTTTTCATGTTCTTTTTCAGAACATCTCCCATGAGAAAGTATCACGACCGCTCAACACTCCTGAAATTCAATGAAAATCCACTCCAGTTTTCATCAAGGTAGTATACTGTTCAGGCCCCCAAATTTGTGCTTTCATAGTCACCATTAATCAAATAGCCAGAAACACCATTTTTAGCCAAACTATATTTTGTGGACTGAAAATGCGCTGTGTTTAAAATCTGCGTTCCTTTTTGCAGTCATCGCTGTTATTCACGGGTCTTAAGAGTCGCTGGCTTTTGTCAAGGGTAGGCTCTGGAGTGCCTGTACCGGGGCGGCAGGTTTTCAGGGATTTCGGTCACTTTCTCTCCAGAAACGTAGTCTGCCGCCCATGGCGGAAGGGAAAGGACCAGGGAGTGATAAGAAAAAAGTAAGTGAACAACATGGAGAGAGAGAGAGGGCGCCCGGGTGGGTCCCCAAGTCACAGTGGCTTCGCGATTTGCACTAGTTTATCACCACTATTAACAGCTACTTGCAGAAGGTTGTTTACCGCCAGAGCTCCCAACAATCAGACCAAGAAGCCCACTCTGAGACTCCAACCACGCCCCCTCCCCCTTCATCTCCACCCCCCTAATGAATTTGGGGCCGCCTTTCTGTTGGACCCTCCCATTGGCTCCTATCCCAACCAATCAGAGCCTTGGAACAGTTTCACCTGGCTCCTGGTTCCCAAATAAACAAACAAACCGTCCCGCTACAGTTCCAGTTCTGCTCTAGAGCTCTGCTGGCGCCTCACCCCCTGCTGCCACCTCTTGCCCCCTCCAGCCAATCCAGCTCCAAGTCTGGGGCCCGCGCCAGTTCCTGAAGGCTGCCCACTCTGTCCTCCGCCCCTGCTGGCCTTTTTCGGCCACTCCAGCCTTCACCGATTTCTTGTTAGGATCCTAGTGAACGGCCCCGCCTCCTTCCATCAGTTTCCCTTGGCTCACAGGCCCTGGGGTTCACCCTAAGGGTCTCTGCTGAGTTTGAGGCAGCCCCACCTCCTGGGCCCTCTGCCTCCTCCCTCGCACACCTCTGCTGTGGGGCTCTCGCGCCTGTCCATTGCTCCTCTAGCTGGATCGGCAGCAGCCGCCGCGTGAGGCGGCGGTCACGTGTTGTTTTGCCAGCCACCGCGGGCTCGGAGTAAAGTGGGCGGGGGCGCGGGCTGAGGCAGGAGGGGTTGGGGCGGGCAGACAGGGTAGTCGCCTTCTTCCCCAGCCCTCCCTTCTCCGAGCGCCCCCTCCCCTTCGCTCACCTTAAAACCACCGTGCATCACCATGGCGAGTTGCTCCTTCGCTCGCGACCAAGCGACAAGGAGACTCAGAGCTGCAGCAGCAGCGGCAGCGGCAGCTCTAACAGCGGTGGAGACCACCCCGCTTCTTTCCTCGGGAACCTCAACCGCACTCATTGGGACCGGGTCGTCTTGTCCGGGAGCCATGTGGCTCTCCACCGCCACTGGCTCCCGGTCAGACTCCGAATCCGAAGAAGAGGACCTCCCCGTCGGGGACGAAGTCTGCAAACGCGGCTACTTGCGGAAACAGAAGCATGGACACAGGCGCTACTTCGTGCTCAAACTCGAGACCGCTGACGCACCAGCTCGTTTGGAATACTACGAAAATGCTCGGAAGTTCCGGCACAGTGTCCGCGCGGCAGCGGCTGCTGCCGCGGCGGCTGCCTCTGGTACCGCGGTGCCCGCTCTCATCCCACCGAGGCGGGTGATCAACTTGTACCAATGTTTCTCCGTGAGCCAGAGAGCTGATGCAAGGTACCGACACCTCATTGCTCTTTTCACCCAGAACGAGTACTTCGCGATGGTGGCCGAGAACGAGTCGGAGCAAGAAAGCTGGTACTTGCTGCTCAGCCGCCTCATCCTCGAGAGCAAGCGTCGCCGCTGCGGCACGCTGGGCGCGCAGCCGGACGGAGAGCCGGGCGCGCTGGCGGCTGCAGCGGCGGTGGAGCCACCCTTCTATAAAGATGTGTGGCAGGTAGTAGTCAAACCCAGGGGGCTGGGGCACAGAAAAGAGCTGAGCGGTGTGTTCCGGCTGTGTCTCACTGACGAAGAGGTCGTGTTTGTGAGGCTGAACACCGAAGTAGCCAGCGTGGTCGTCCAGCTCCTGAGCATCCGCCGCTGCGGGCACTCGGAACAGTATTTCTTCTTGGAAGTTGGCAGGTCTACTGTTATCGGTCCAGGGGAACTATGGATGCAGGTCGATGACAGTGTAGTTGCCCAAAACATGCACGAGCTGTTTTTGGAGAAGATGAGAGCCTTGTGTGCAGACGAATACAGAGCCCGCTGCCGCAGCTACAGCATCAACATTGGCGCCCACCTGTTAAACCTGCTGTCCGCTAGGAGGCACCTAGGCTTTCTGCCGCTGGAGCCTGGCGGCTGGCTCCGAAGGTCTCGCTTTGAGCAGTTTTGCCACCTCAGGGCCATCGCTGATGGGGAAGAGGAGATGCTCTTCACCAGGCGCTTCATAACACCCAGCGAGCCCGTGCCTCCCTCCAGGCATAGAAGGCTGCAGCAGCCCAGACCACGCAGGTCCAGGAGAGCAATTTCAGTGCCAGCCAGCTTTTTTCACCGCTTAGCGTCGAGCCCGGTACGTTCTCCTCACCCTGAAGAATCCCCCAAGGACGGAGCTAGTGAAGGCTCAGGCTCCAGCCCCGGAAACTCTAGCGAAAAGGGCAAAGAGAGCAAAGAGAGTCAGGAAGGAAGCGGAGGTGACTACATGCCCATGAACAAGTGGGGTTCAGGAAATGGACGGGGCCCTGGAGGTGGCCAGGGCGCGAGTGGCCAAGGCTCCAGTAACCAGAGTTCAGGGGGAAACCAGTACTCCAGCGGAAGGCAGGGATCTGCAGGAGGCCAGGGCGCAAGTAGTGGTGCAGGCTCTGGAGGTCAGGGCTCAAGAAGTCAAGGTGCTGGAGGAAATCAGTCCCCAGGAGATAGCCAGGGAACCACAGGTGCCCATGGCTCAGACTATGGCCAGAGACCTGGAGGTAGGCATGGCTTAGGTGGTGGCCAGGAACTGGGAGATGGCCATGGCTCAGGTGCTGGCAAGAACTCAGGAGGGAGCAAAAGTTCAGGAAGTGGGAAAGGCATTGATGGCGATGGTGACCGTGGAAAACCTCTGAAAAAAAGATCCTATTTTGGCAAATTAACTCAAGGCAAGCAACAGCAAATGGGGCTTCCTCCCCCCCCACCACCACCACCCCCAATAGCTGGACCATCTAATGGAAAAGGCAAGTCTGCAGGAAGGTTCCGACTTTATTTTTGTGCTGATAGAGGAGCCACAAAAGAGCGCAAAGAGTCCAAAGAGATGAGAGATATAGAGGCTCCTGGAGGTGCACCTCGGTGGTCCCACAGAGCCAGAGCTTTTGATGATGATGAGGATGATCCATATGTGCCAATGAGACCAGGGGTGGCTGCCCCTCTCACAAGCTCCAGCGACTACATGCCAATGGCTCCTCAAAATGTCTCTACTTCACAAAAGCGCCACTCTCGGTCACCATTTGAAGATTCAAAAGGATACATGATGATGTTTCCCAGAGTGAGTCCGCCACCTGCCCAGAGTGCTCCCAAAATGCCTGATCCTGACAAACAGGATGACTCAAAGGATGATAGCGACGGTGACTACATGTTCATGGCTCCAGGAGCTGGTGCAATTCCCAAAAACCCGAGAAATCTTCAGGGCGGCTCCTCCTCCAAAAGTTGGAGCTCCTACTTCTCTCTGCCTAATCCTTTTCAGAGCTCACCCTTGGGACAAAGTGACCACAGTGAGTATGTACCAATGTTACCTGGAAAATTACTGGGGAGGGACCTGGACAAAGAAGGTTCATCAAACTGGGGTTTCAAAGATAGAGCTTCAAAGCCTATTCTTGAGGGATCATTCTCAAAGCCTGGAGATGGTAGATCACCTTCAAAGCCTTCAGATGATGGGCCCCCAAAGAATAAGGCTAAGAGACCTAACCGACTGTCTTTTATTACAAAAGGAAATAAAATCAAGCCCAAACCACAAAAGCCCACACAAAAACAGAGAGAAGCTGACAGCTCTAGTGGTTATGTCAACATTGACTTCACTAAAAGAGATAGCAGTATGCCAGCCCCCTCTGCTCAAGGACTGCCACATTCATTGGGCATAATTGCTGACTGCAGACTGTCAGCCTTTTCTAATTATATGAATGTTGAATTCAGAGTGTCATTTCCAAATCCAGCAAGCCACCTCTCAGATCTTTTAAGAGCTATCCCAAATGCTAACCCCTTATCTCTGGAAGGTGCTAGGTGGCCATGTCCTCCTCTTCCTCCCATAGCTACAGGTAGCAATGGTAATGTGGAAGAGAGTGACTACATTGAAGTAATTTTCAACCCAGCAATGACACCAGCCCTGCCTTTTCCTGACAGTACCATTCGCTATGATGCTGAAACAGGTCGAATCTTTGTGGTCGACCCATTTTCTGAATGCTGTATGGACATTTCTCTCTCCCCTAGCAGATCCTCTGAACCACCACTTCTAGCCAGGCTGCTGCAGGAAGAGGAGCAAGAGACAAGACGCTCACAAAGCCGTTCACAAAGTTTCTTTGCAGCCGCCAGAGCAGCTATTTCGGCTTTCCCGACTGATAACCCCCAAAGAGAAATTTCCAATGCCCCCTCCTCAGCTGCAGCACTAGCAACTGCGCCAACCGTAGGGTTAGGCCGGGTGTTAGCTGCGGCCTCTGCGCTCCAAGTGGCCCCGGGCTTAGGCGCAGCCGCCGCGGATTTACAGACTGCGGCTGGGTTTAACTCCACCTCCACCCACTGTTTCCAACCTGTTGCTAATGCTGCTGATATGCAGGCAGTAAGGGAGGCCCTGGACAATGCCGCTGGCTCTAATCTTAGAGTCCCGAATCCAGCTGCAGATCTTGCCAGAGGTGAGAATGCAGCTGGTGGGGTTGATGCTGCAGCTGAGGCTCCACCACCTCCACCGCGCCACCGTTGGGTGCCGAGACCTCCTGAGACAGACAAGTCCGAAGACGACAATGACGACACTGACAACACTTATGTGAGAATGGACTTTGCCAGACCTGACAACAAGGAGTTTCACTCTCAGAAAAGAGGTTAGTAATTTTAGAATTAAATTCCCTAAAGTTAGTGGTCAGTGGTTCACGAGAGTGAATGCGGTGTCTAAACTGTTAGGGATAAGTGAGGGAGTATTTACTTAGTGCTAGAAGTCAGTTTTCATTATTTACACTTTAGTTTTTTGAGCTTTGTAAAAAACCTACGCTTTTATTCAATGATAAATTTATCTGGATAAAACCAATTATCGTTTAATCATATGCTCTACTTCTTGGGAATAATGAAAACTAAAAGATATTGCACAGGGAGAACTTTCAGACATGCTTCCCCTGCACTAAGTGATCATGCAAAGCAGGATGTCTCAAATTAAGTTCCATCAACCATTTTCAAGTCGTTGAGTAAAAACTGCTTTCTAACAGATGCCTCTGCTGTATTTAAGTCGTGAAGTTGAATAAGAGCACAGAATATTAAGCAGTAAAAGTTAACTATAAGTGTTAACTTACTTTTTAAAAGCTGTCATTGTTATGCTAGTTTGCTGTAATTTACTGAAAAGGTTAAATTTCAATTGTTAGCTTGAATGGGAAGGGCAGTGGAAAAGGACCAAACATAAATAATTCAAAACAGCAGATGATTGATAAAAAGATGGTATTTGCTCTGGAATGTGTTTTTATGTTGATCTTTTTTGTTTGTTTTTGCACAGGATAAATTGTGAGAAACTGAATGTCCCTTTTCCCTGTCACTGGTAGGAGCAGGCCAGTCACATTTGCTCTGCCTCATTTTCTTCTTTTAACCTGCCACACTTTCAAAAGAGGGTGTGGTGACAATTTGATAATGGATATGAATATTGTTTCAAAGCTTTAAAAAGCATTTAGAACATCTAATTAGTGTGCTCTAGGAAAAAATAAGCAATGCCAGATAATAAGTCTAGAGGAAGACCTGACCCAGGGACACCTTAACCTGGATCAGTGGGAGGTTTTAAAGGGCTAATTTTCCTAAGGAAGAGTCTGCGCACAATGTGGCATGATGTTGTCTTGAATCATTCTTAAAAGATGACTGCAGAAGATTATGCCTCCATAGTCTCAACTGTTTGCCCTGTGTAAGTAGGAAAGGGATGGACCCCAGCAGTTTTCATTCCAGTAGTCACTTTAGTAGAGATTTTTGCTTTGCTTACTTTGTGGAATGCTTTTGTGATCGGATCTCTGCCCACTGTGCTTGATCAGGCAGGACAATTAGGAGACTGATCACAACAGTCACCCTAACAAGCTCCCTATTTAGTGCAGGTGTAGCCCCCCCACCTCCTCTTTCTGCCCGTGCCTATAGAAAACTTGCTATACAAAAACGCGCATTTGCAGCACAGACACATTAAAAGAGTGATCATTAAAAGGACAAAAAGACGCTTTGGCATGCCAAAGGATTCGATTCAGATGTCCACGGAATTGTGAGCCTCCTCCCCAACACATGGGCTAGCACGCACATGCCATCTACTCCCACATGCACACAATCACCACTACTGCCTTAATCCTGCATTTCAAATTTGTAATTCCATTTCCAAAAGCTTAATTCATGACCAGCTTCTCAGAAACAAGTCTAATTTATTCTGTGAAGTATACCTGAAAATTAGCCTCAAGCTATTGTTCCAGTCTAACAGCTGCTAAGAGAAAGCCCTTACAACTTTGATGTGAAATTACATATTGAAATAGATGCTACATCACACCGACTGCCTGGTTCCTGCAGTACTTTCTTCTTGTTGTTGTTCTCATTGCTTTTTGTTATCAGGAATCCAACTTAGAACCTTACACTTACCTGGAAGCCAGTCAGACACTTGTAGCTCAATTGCACCTGCCCTACTTTGTAAAGCATGACTTTTTATACTTTGCCTATACTTTCCAATACTCCAATCATTGTTTAAGCAAGGATTTTAAATAGTGAAATGTCACTGTTTAGTATACCCCAACTTCCTGAGGATTAAGATTCAGTAATCGTTATGTTCACATATATTACTGATTTATGACTTTCTGGATATTTTGCAGAATTGATATGCTCTCAGTGTATTGTTTGTTGAGGAAATTCCTGACGTTATTGACTGATTACAACAAGGAGGCTATATCTCAAAGGGAGGCACGTGCTTAGGTTGAAATAAAAGAATGAATGCACTTTGGGATGTGAAAGCATTTTTCAAATGTTTCATATTTTACATATTTTATCATGTAATTTTATTAATGTAAAAATGAAATTTCAACTAGTTAAACTGATAACAATTTCTTACAAAATATTTGGTGTTGAAGGTGATTCTTGTACATAGTTTGAGAGATGTGTGGAAGGAATGGCAGGGGAGGGATGTGATGGTGAAACAATTCACTGCAGGAAATGACTTTGGTTAGCATTTTAATGTGAATTAATACACATTAATTCTTTGAAGTGTGAAGTACAGGCTGACTAGTTAATCTCAGTCTCTCTTCATATTCCTATTTAACATTTATAAAATGAGATCATATTAAAGAAACAAAAATGCTTTAGAAGAACAGAGGCAAAAATATTAAGAGTTATGTATTTGAAACAGTAATTTTAATTCATGGAAAGTGCTTAGAACCGCTTAGTACATTATAAATGAATTATCAGGTCACTGTTTTATTCGTATTATATTTAGAAGCACAAAATTAAATTAAAATTTTTCATGCTGAAATCCTGTATTTCAGTCACTGTATTAAAATACTGCATGGGTTTCCTCAGAGTGAAGATCTTTATATTTAATAATTTAAGTGATTATGTTACTGAGAGAATTTTCATACATAGATAAAATCTCATTTATCTACATAAAAGCACATTTGTTTTAGTCAACGGAAATGTAACTTTGACATGACATTTTAATAAATGAAATGCTTTTAAAGCATTTACTGAGGATGAAGTTTTCACATTTTATAAGTGAATGTTAGATACTAACATTTAGGAAGAAAACATAATTTCTTAAATGTTTTTTATTCTGGCTCCTAACCCATGAATGACTTTTTGCTTCTTTTGTTACTTTACCTAATGTAGAACTGGTAGTTTGAAATGATTCGAGGAGAAAAATTACCTGACATTTTTTTCAAGAGATAGGAGGATGAAAGGGCAGCCGAGACAAACATCATCCAAATTACTTATGTCATGAAACCCCTCGGTATTCAAAAGAAAAAAATTAACTTTTGAAATTTTAAGCACTGGAATCTCCATGTAGGAAACCTAATTTTCTTTCAGGTTTACCACTGCCAAAATCATGTTACTATAAATTATAGGTACTATGAGCAATTTTTTATTAACTTCCTTTTATAAATTGCTAGAAGAAAAATCTCCATATAGGAAAGATTTTTTTTTGGCAGTACCAGAGATTGAACTCAGGACCCTGAGCTTGCCAGGTAGGTGCTTATTCTATTGAGCTAGCTTCCTGGCCCTTAGGAGAGATTTTCTAACCATCATTGATGGGTCACTTTTTTTAGGTAGCATTCAATCTCCCAAATTTGGGTAGTCCTTTGGAGTAATGAAACATTTGACCTATAATAATTAAAAGGGACCTTATACAATTAAAGGTAGCTGAGGTTGTTGGCATGCATTCATTTGTATTTTATTCCGTGCTTGAGTACTGCTTGCAGGATAAAAAATTTGTCCACTAACACATGTGCTTTAAACAAGGGCCACTAGTGTAATATCTACTTCAAAAGAAGGACCAAGACTTTCAACACATCAGAATATGACACATGCATAAGAACTCAAACAGGATCTCTTGCTTTCTTTTCCCATCCTCAATTGCCAAACATGAACCAAAATACTTCCGAGTCATTGGCAGAGAACTGTTTTTGGAACTAGTTTAGGCTTCTAAAATATTTCATGTTTGAACAGATGCAGCTGGATAACACAGGTAAAAGTAAGGGACCGTGTGTATAATTACAATGCACTATTGTAGAGTCAGATATGGTGGCACATGCCTATAATCACAGCACACGGAAGGCCAGCGCAGGAGGATCACTGCAATTTTGAAGCCAACATGGTGTACATAAGGAGTTCAAGGCCAGCCTAATCTACACACAAGACCCTGTCTCAAAAAGAAAGAAACAAAATGCACTTTTGTCAAATTGTCAACTTGTTGATTGAGGGAATGCTTTTCAGTTACAGATCGCTGTATAGTTTGCAAAGTACTTCACATTCATTATTTTACTGATAGATGGTAAGTACTGGAAATGAAGCCTGTGTTAAGAATTTGTAATCAAAAAGGTAAGTGACAAAGCTGCAAATATAACTCATACATCTGATATAAAATCCATCATTCCATCTCATGTATCATACTTCCCTTTAATGAGGTGATTAATCTGTTATTCTTTATATTGATGAAAGATTATGTAGGAAAATTATAGGTTCATGTGTTTTTTACAGCAGCAAATTTGGTTGTAATTCATGTTATAACTGTGTCCATCTGCCAGGATTTGGGTGGGTAATTTTTATTACATTGAACTATTTGCTATGGCCCTTACGAGATAATTTTATGTGTGCTCAAATCAAGTGCTTTCAATCTGAGGAGGAGTTAGATAATCTTTAGCTCATAAACACAAATACTACATATATCCATTTAAATTCCTCAGGAACATTGAAAGGAGTAAAATTGATTGAGTGTGCACCAAGTAACCTGTTAATGGTAACTTTCATAACTAAAGTTAGATTTCAATGGTTTTTCTTAATGCACCAATGACAATTGCCAGCTTATAGCAAAAATTCTTTTCATTTCTTTCTGTGCAGGATCTGTTTTCTAATCTAAACAGTCTCAGTGAAAAGAACAGCCTAAAAAGAATGACAGGTAGAAGAAAAAGGGTTATGGAAATAGGTATTTTTCATCTGTTCAAAAAGGAAATGGATACAACCAGAGACCCTACTTATAAGTGAAATAAATCACACCCACATGTGTAAACATCATATAGTCTACCTAGTGTAAGAACTTGAAAGAGTAAATAAAATCCAAAAGGTACAATAGATACTGTGAAAAAGGAAAGACACTGTTCAAAGGGAAGGTATTACTGGGATGAGGGAAAGGAGAAAAGAAAAAAAGAAGAGAAAAATATGTTTACATACAGGATAGCTTGGATAATTGTGCTGCTGATTTTTACTGATCTATTAAAAGGAACAGTTAATGCTTAAATATTTTTTCTTATTTTTAAATTATTATATTTTTCTAATTCATTATCTTTTTTTTCTTTTCAAAGTTTTATTGATAAACATATAGCAATGAGACAGTTTCAAATCAAATCGAAAGTACAGTTTCAACAAATAATACACTGCATATATTCTTCTTAGTGGTTAATTGCTGTACAAGATGCAGACTTGTTATCCTACTTACAAACACCATTAGAAAAAATCATTCCATTCATTAAGAGAATGCAACTATATATCAGGATCATTGTCTTTATTTTTAAATTATTTTTGACCAATTTTGCTTGCTTATATCTGGTCATCTGAACAACTAATTTGAAGACAACAAGCCATATGACAGTCATTATTAAATTCCTATCATTTTGTTTAGTGAAATTCTATATCATTTCTAATTATTTTTTCCTATTTTTAAATTCTCTATTAAAAAGAAAGTAAACTTCTTAGCAGTCAGTCCAGTACATTTTAGAACCTTGAAAAATCAATCATCCCCTCAGAACACAAAAGTCTTGCCTAAAATTAGATTCATTTTGTTGAGCATCTTCATAAAAGTCTTTAAAATGATATAAAATAGCCTAGACATTTTATTGGCACTATTGAAGAATAGCTTTTATAAAATACTTAAGTTATAATTTGTAATATGTTCCATGCAAGAAGTGCTGCTGGGCTCTTTGAGGATCGCTTGCTGGCAAACATTCCTTGGCCGCAAGTGAGAAAGGAAAGATCTTTAAAACTGTTTTTTTAGAACAATGAAGTGAATACAACACAGCACACTTTTTAAGCATAAGTATTGGCCTGTTGATTGAAAGCTATTGATAAAATTTAAAGATGATTTGCTTGCCATATGAAGTTAAAATTTCTTCTCTGTCAGTGTTGTATTGGAAAGTTATATGTCTCACAGTTTTATCTTTGGGAAAGGTAGACTCAATGCTTGAGAAATGAAGTTTTAAGGACTTTTTCTTAGTGGGGATATATATGCTATTTAAGATTTGCATTCTTTTAGAGAGTATCTTTCAAATTCTGGCAGAGGAATTATTCCTTTAATAGGGAAAATATATACTCAAATATTTCTTTGGTGAAATGGGAAAATCGTTACTGTCTGTTCCTAGCTTCCAGATAACCCTTTCCTTTTGGTTAGGGTTTGTGTTGAGTTGTATTCTTTGAGTTTTACCCTCATATGCCCTTTGCCAGATTGGGTCTCTTAGTTTCAGGAAAATGTGTCCTTTTCTGGTCTCTCTCTGACTAAATAGGTGAGTGATGTCCTGCAAATCAAGCAGGTCCTATGTAAGATTTGTGTCCCTGCATGTTTCTTGCTCCTGCTTTTCAGCCTGCTTGCTGGTATCTTGCAGGAATATTTTTCCTTGTAAAGATCCTTGTTGTACAGTTTCAAGGCTGTGCTTCGTGTTCTATTCTCACTTGTTGGCCCAGAGGCAGCTGAGCCAGAGTTTCAATCTGTTTTCGTGGTTGGGTTGAACAAAATACATTTGCTGCTGGCCAGATCTTCTGGGTTTACTGAATATCTAGTTCCCCATAAATTGTAGTGACCTTAGCTAATTTTCAATATTCATATAATTTGACTATGATTAATAATTTTCTACATACATATAGACTTGAAACATAGAATGTTAATCAGACTTCTACCTGTAAATTCGTTTGAAAATTGTTCACATGTGCACCCAAGTAGTGCTGTTAAGGGTCTGACCAGCAAATGTGATAATAAGTTATGCCTCCAGGCTTCAAGGCATATCAATGATGTCTTCCCCCTCAGAAGTTCCCCTTTGAAGGAATCCTTACCATGGCTCTAGCTCATGCCATACTCTCCCTTCTCCTTCTACTTGCCCTCAACTCTTCTACTTTTTGAGTTCAGGGGTAAATGAATTCTATTGAGACAGATAGAGGACATATTTCCCTGGAGCCTTACATTGAAACTTAAAATACATCTTACAGGAATTATTGTAGGATATAGTTAAAATAGTTTCTGTTAGTTCAGGACCTGCAAAAGCTAAAGATAGGGATGTATAGATGAACTTGTCAACCTATCCACCATTTATTTATGATAACATATCTCTGATTCTGAGTTGTAACTAAACAATTGTAGTTATAACATGTCTCTTGTAAATTAGAGACTGCTTATATTAGAATTCTGGCAACTTGTATTCTTTAAATCAATAATAACTAGGCAGCAGAGTGAAGTGGTCTAAGCATGTGTCATTGGGCCGTAATAGAGAAACTGACCTAGAATGACAGTCTCTTATTTGACCCCTAGACACTTTGTGTCCAGATAATCCTGACTGGGATGAGTGCTACAGGGCCTTCTAGGTAAGGGCAAGTGTGAAAGAGTTGAGCTGACCTTTAAGGATATAGAAGTTTGGAAATGCTATACATTTCCTTTGCAGATTGTTTTGATTATTCTATCACAAATTTTTGCTTGTATAGAGAGAAACCTGTTTTATTATCTGTATATGAAGGACACAATGTGATTGGTATTGTAAAGACCAGTAGCAACTATTCCCAGTTTTGACCCCTACGGGATAACACTTCATATTTATTAAGTCCTAAAGAATTATCCTTGCATACATTCATAGGACATAGAAAGATATGATTATTTCTCTTAGTGAATAAACAAAACTATGTATAGTCCAAAGATCATGCTAAACTAAGCTGAAAAGAAATGAAAAAATAACTCAATATACTTCTATAATTTCACCTTTTCTGGGCTGTTTGGCACTTTACATTGTAATAGTGGCATGTTTAGTCTTTGTTTAAAGAAGTCTGAAATACCCTGGAAGAACTGCCTCTTGGCTTTGTCTACCAATTTCTAGGGATATTGAAGTCATGTGTGCTTTATTGTTATATTAAAGATTAATGGTCAATTTATATAATTATACAAATTGAAATAGAAAAGTTTACTTCATTTTTTTTCTGAGAAGAAAATGATTCCTGCCAGGTTTTGGAGTAAGTGGAAGGGAAATGTTTTCATCCATTCCAGTCCATTACAGTTTTTTATCACTTGCAGAGAAAAATTACTTCAAAAGAATATCAACAATTAAAGAGATAGGATTAATTTGTCATTAAAAAGATCTTTGATTAATTGAAAGTAAGAATACACAATAAGGTAATTATAACCTGTCAGCATCAAATGGGAATAATACATCAAAACAAACTACATTATTAAAAATATTACTATTTACTTTTATGATGGTGAAAATGATATAAAAGTTAGCAGGCTATGAATCTAAGGCATGAATATCTGTCCTTTAATATTCATTATGTAGACTGTTTAACATTGAGTTTTAATCCTGAATTGCTTTCCTTTCCCACCCAGCAAGCATTTGAGTCACTTCCTTTTGCTGTTCTTTGGAATGTGCTCAGGGAATGTAAACTCATTTTAATACTGGCCTAGGTGAAACAGGATTACAAAGGCAAATCTGTGGCTCAAGTTCCCATAATGCATTTCAAAAGCAAGTTAAATTATTTTGGGATTATCTTATTTTGGAAAGCATTAGCCTTTTTTTTACTAGCTTGTTAATTAGGAATTGATAAGCATACTTTATAAACTTAAAGTTATATAATTGTCAGATCTTAGTAAGTTATCAACCATTCATCCAGTGCTGGTGTTTTTTAAAATTAATGTGTTTGGTGCAGTGTCTCACTCTGAGCTCAGAAACAGGGCCGGCACAGCATGCCGTACACAGATCAAACACAGTCCTTGGGCTTGCCAGGCTGGCACTTAGACCACTGATCTACTTCTGCAGCCCACGTCCTGGTATTTTATAGGAAAGCAATGGAGATATGAATCAACTTTTTAATAGAGACTAGGTCATTCGTAAAAGGAAAGAAGAAAGAACACACACTTCAATAGCAACAGATGCTCCACATTTCAGGCTTAGTGTAGTGAAAGAGAAGTAGTTTTTAGTACTTAATTCATGTATTTCTGGAAAAATAAACTTTAAAAATGTATATCATCTAAGGTAATAAGAAATCTCCTTTAAGGCATATACAATATGTTCTTATATGAACAGAGGATATTTTTATATTAAAGTAGTAAACTAAATCAGTTAAAACTCTTTAAAATAAAATTTTGAAAATGCAGCTTATATTTTTTGAAATTGCATAATTGTTTAACCGAATTTTGCAGAAAATAAATGATTTCCTAATTTATGACTGTCATGAGTACTTTTGACCCTGTGTTAATAAAATGTATAGAATCTAAAATTTCCTATGCTCACTACTGGCAGGAGGGTTTAATATCTTTTCTTAATATAAGGCACTTTTTCTAGCTTTTTAATGGAGGAAATAACCACAGTATGTAGTATGTAAATGGAAACATTCGGTACTTCTTCCAGCTGAAAGTTTGTTACATGTGTCAAAACAGCTGGTCAAAAATTTAGAAGAAGAGAGAAAAAATGTGTAAGCATTAACTTCTCCTTTCAATAGACCAGCAGAAATCAGCATAATTATGTAAGCTATCTTGTGTATATACATATATATTTCTTTTCCATTCCTTCTTTCTTTTCTCCTTTCCCTCATCCCAGTTGTTCCTTCCCTTTAAACAGTTTCATTCCCTTTCACAGTATATATTGCACTGTTCAGATTTTATTTACTTTTAGGCTCTTACACTAAGGAGATAATGCAGTGTTTACACATGTGGGTCTGATTTATTTCATTTATGAGTATGGTATCTAGTTGCATCCATTTACCTATAAAAGCCTTGATTTTATAGCTGAATAATACTCCACTGTGTAAAAATATCACATCTTTTTAATCCACTCCTCACTTGATGGGAATCTGGTTCATTTCCAAGATTTAGCTGTGACAAATTGCCCTCCTATAAACATGGGTGCACATATATCACTGTAATATAATGTTTTCAGTTCTTCTGGTCTCAAGTGGCAAGCCAAGAGAATACTAAGCATAACCTCTTTTTATTAGATGAGAATTATAGACACATTTCCTTTGGAGTTATGATTGTTTTTTAGGAGAAATTTAATGATTGGGTCAGAAGACTATGACCAATGTTGTGCTTCACTATTTTGAAGGGAGACACACTCCAGGATGAAGGTTAATTAACCATATGGAGCAACGAAAAACAGTCTTTATCTGTCAATATATGCCTCACATTCAGACTCCACTGGGCAGAAGTAGAACAGTGCTAGCATGTGCAAAGCTGCTGTCCCTCAGAAATGCTGTGGCAGTGTGCCGAGAGTGGGGCAGTAACTGCCCTTGAGTCTTGTCCAGCTTGTGCTTGTTCTTTATAGGCAGCCTCTAGAATTTATTTACCACCTGTGTGTCCAGGAAGTCTCTATATGTATCTCCAAAACTTTTAATGACATTCTGTTTTGTTTTAGAGCAGGGTGGAGATGAAAGCTCTTCATACTAATTCTAAAAATAACTTCAGTTTTGTCATCTTTCTTTGCAGAGTGATTACATTGCCATAAAAAAACATTTTAGAAGAAAAATGACACTCAAAGAATTTCATCTTCGTCTACTCCAGATCTGCCTAAAAGAAAGAAAATTCAGAGGCTTATGAGTAGAAAGCAACCTAATTTCTAAAAACCTACAAGTGGATTCTGGCAGTTGAAAGATCTGAATTCACTGAGACCATTATTTCTGCTATCTTATGGATCCAGTGATTTTTGAATCAAGGATATTTACACAGTGCTTTGTTTTATAGTGCCCTTTTGTGCTCTGTGTCTTTGAAAGAAAACAGATACTATAAAAGTTAGTGTCTAATAACTCTTTCCTTTTGCTCCAATCTTAGTAAATGTGGACCATCCCAATTTTACCGATGTATATTTGGTTTCACTTTGAAGTCACAAAACTTTTAAATAGAGACAGATAAAAAACTTTTACAAATGAGAAGGTAGGTATGATCTGGAGTCTTTTAATTAGAACATACATAAAACATTTCTTGATCAATAAATGAAATGTCAGCTGAACTGAAATCTTAATGGGGACTTTTCAACATCTTAAAGACAGGACTAAAGGCCAGACTATCTCAGTTTTTGCTCATTAACGGAACTACAACATTTCACATTACTAGTCAACTAAACTGGCACCTTGATTGAGCATTTCGAACATTTTCAAGACACATCTGAAGAGCAAGTTATCTACTTGTTCATATACAACAGTGACCCTCTGCCTGCAAATCAATTTAGCACTTCCAAACCCATTATTTTATTTTGAACCCTACATTTTCTCACCCTGTATCCCTCCTCTCTTATTGGCCCTTTCCCAGACACACAGTCTCCCTCTTATGCCCAGGACTCCTATAAAGAAATCAGTTTCCCATATTCCAAAAAATAGTATATACTTATCAATCAATATTCTGATTACAGCTTAAGCCAAAAGGAGTCTCTTATAAGGCTTTGTCTCCTACTGGACGATAAGCCAATATAAGATGCAGCAAATTAAAAAAAAATCAGAGCAAGCTCCCTCCCCTCCCTTTTGTGCTTGCTTCTGATGGAAACTGAATTAAGATTTTAGGAACCTGGACCTTTGAGTACATGAAACCAACAGGTGGTGACCACAGAGGATAGGAACAAAGGTCTTGAAGCTTGCTTAGAGCTTTGTTATGTGGTGGCACACAAATCTCAGCTTGTTGTACCATCACTAGCAAACCTCATCATATCATAGATGGGTGTGTTTGTGTGAATGTGTGTGTGAGTTCTAGTGTGTGTATGCATATACTGGTATGTATGCATACTTTGTGAACCTGTGAACATGTGACTATAGATGTACCTGCTGTGTGTAACTCTGTCAAGAAATTACTTCGCATTTAATGCACAAATTTGAAGTAGTGTAATATTTAAGGTTTTTCACCACTCTGTTTTGATGTCTTTGAACAAGTACTTTTATCTTTGAGCAGGCTTCTAGTACATGTTGCTACGCTAAGTTTTCTAGGGTACTGAGTGGATTTCTCTTGTCTTTGCTACCCACCAAAGGGATGGAGTTTTCTTTATTTCCCCTTGTGAATGGGGGAGAGGATGTGGCCACAGGACCAGTCATTGCTATAATTACTGGTCATTATTGTTAAGGAACCAAATCCATCAGTCCCTTTAGCTTCCTCTCTTTCCCCAATTTAATCAAATAATGCATTGTGGCTTTTGGTAAATATGATAACAGTGTGCTCTTTAGGAAGCCTCTTTCAAGCTTTGTCACCATTTTATGTTCAAGTAAGTTAAGTCACAATCATTCAGAAGAGTGTGAAGATAAGATTATTTGAGGGAACATGCTATTTATAGATTAGATTTAGGGGCTGCCAGCAGATAGGATTACAGAGGGTACATCACAGAGGTAATACTTACTGAATAAGCAAATAGAAATCTTATACACAACAGTACATACAAATAGTAACAGGTACAGCATTACAAATATGCAATGTCACTAATACTACTTATTAGTTTACAGACACAATTTATTCAGTATTGTGCTGGAAGCATCTTTATAAAGTGTGTGTACCAACATATCACTTACCTTCCAGTTATTAGTTTATGCTGCTGTCAAGGAAAACCAATGATGGAATGATTTTTTGTGTGTGATCTCTACATCAATTTGGTATCATACATAGTCACTAGCTCAGTAAAAATTAAAGCTTTACAGTTGCAACAACGCATTATATTTGCTATTTCTGCTTTACAGTTCTGCTTTGAGTTGCTCTGGCTTTCTCTTCCTTTGTAAATACTCCTGTATTCTTTGTAAACATCTCATTTGCAGTTTTTGGAGACAAACTTGCATCTCTGTATAGTGTCTATATGTGTATATATATATATCTGACTTGCTTTTCCATAGAGCTACTTGCAATAAATGTGTTCATGTAAGTTGTGTAAAGATTCTGTCTCTTCTCTTTTTTAATATGGTTGTCTCTATCCCATTAAAAATATACATGTATCCTTCTCTGGTAAAATTGACCACAGTTTTCAAAAGGAAGAAATTGGGATAATTTAAGGTTTTTGTTAAAGGTACTTTACCTAGAAACAGGAAGATTTCCAATAGTTAATAAAATTAACTGTTGATTCCCCAAATGTAGAGGTTATAATATTGTAGAACAATTTATAAAAGGATTCATATACATTTCCACATGTACTATGATGTGTGAACCCTCTATTGAAAGAGACTGAGCTGACTATTAATGATTTTCTTTTGCCTTTTTCTCTACTATTCCTTAAATCACTCACTGTTCATTTCTTTATGTTTATCCAGTAGGAAATATGAGCACATAGAAAGTATACTATTGGATTGTATACTTTTATTGATAGAATATAGAAGAAAGGATGGAGAATTCCAAGAATTTATTAGTAACTGTCAATTTCTTCAGAATCCAAAGCTCAAAATTTATTTTATTCATCCCCCACAGTTTCTCAAAGACAAACTATTTGTGTTTCATTTATCCACTTCAGGAGTTACATTTTCACAAGATTTGCATTCCTGGAACAGCAGCACAGATTGGCTGTTCCACAATCAGCAGAACTCACTAGCAGGAAAGATCTATATTCAAGAGTACATTAGCAAAATCAGCTTCTTCACGCTCCTAATTTCACATATGTTAACCACATGTTCTCTGTGGAATTTGAAGGGTACTGTCTTATAAAAAACATCAACATTTGTATGACATTTGTCAGGTTTAAAAGATCCGTAAGTATACACGCTTTAAGTACCTCCAGTGATTGCTTACAAAAAAAATTAATAGATGCTAAATGGTCCCAGAGAGCATCTTGGAAATGCACCAAGACGCTTTTTAAAAATATTTTGAAAACAAAATTGATAAAAGGCATAACCTGGAAAATGTAAGCATGAGACTGTATGGGCACTCCAGATCATGGCTCCTGATTTATGAAATATGCAAAAGAGATATTACAAAATTAATGTACAGAATGGGGTCACACTGTAGTTTGCATTAGAACATCTAATTTATTTTTTCTTCTGAGATATACATGTTAATGGATGGCAGTTTTGAGACAGCTACCTGAAATCCCAGTTTGCTGCTTAAGTGTACTTCAGAGATAAGAAATGCAACCAAGCTGTACAAAATGAGACAACTTCCCTACTGTCTCTTGTGCATGATAAATGCTAAAGCAATTAGGAATCACTGTTGCATGCTACACTGGAATTTGTAACAATATCAGTGCTCTGCTGTGTCAATGGGGGAAAACATTTTAGAAAAAGTCCTGAGAACTTAGAAGACCAATGATTGTACTTAATATTAAATGTATGTGTTCATAGA
The DNA here is from genome assembly GCF_000260255.1 of Octodon degus. Classification (NCBI taxonomy): domain Eukaryota; kingdom Metazoa; phylum Chordata; class Mammalia; order Rodentia; family Octodontidae; genus Octodon; species Octodon degus. The sequence goes on from NW_004524733.1 coordinate 5,338,886, forward strand.
ACTGAACCAGAAACAATACCCTCCTTGACTTTTCAAACTTAGAATATCTTAGAGGATCTTCTATTTCACTGTTAGAAATCTGAATTAGCATTTCAATAACAAAAGAAGCAAGGAAATATTGAAATGGAAAGCAGATTTTTAAGTGTCTACAAAAAATGTGAAGCTTATGGTTCACTCTATTTCCACACTTGCAACCCCCAAGAATGTTTTCAACATTTGTACCTTTTCTGCACCATTTTCAGGGAAGTAAATGTATGTAGACAGGAGATTCACTATTTTGAGCCTACTCTTGTAAATTGACCAAGACTGTCTCAAAAAAAGTCAAAACAATGAAGGGTGCATGTGTAGCTCAATGTGAAGGCCATGAGTTCAATCCCTATTACAGGAGGAAAAAAAAAACATGAAACAAAATCTTAAAAATTGAAGTGATAAACACACAGCTTAGCAATAACAGTTGAAAAATTGAATATTAAACTTTTAAAACAGAAAAACTGGGCAGAAGATTAATAAGGAAACAGGAGACTTGAGCAACAATATAAATTGACTAAGCATAATATGTTTTTACAGGGTGCTCCACCCAACAATGACAGAACACACATTGCTTCAAAGAGCCTATGGAACGTACTCTAAAGTACGTCATATGTTAGTTCATAAAACAAGTCTCAATAAATTTTCAAGAATTAAAATCAAGGGCCAGCCAACAACCTCAGTGGATTAAAGTTTCTGCAAGCAGGCACAGGTGCAGGGGGTTTGATCCCCAGGCCTATCATGCCAGCCCCGACCCCGGGGTGTGCTGAGATGGCAATAGAGACTGGGTGTGGTGGCGTACACCTGTAACTCCAGCTCTTGGGAGGCTGTAAACAGGAGGATCACTAGGAGTCCGATCTCATAGTGAGACCCTGAACACCCTGTAGACCCTTCCATAAAATACAGAAAAATAAGAATTGAAATCATACAATATATGTTCTGTAACTACATTGAAATGAAATTAGCAGCCAGAAATTTGGAAAAATCACAATATGTGGAAAGTATCTAACTCCTCTAAACAACCAGTTAGTAAGGAAATTTGTGGGGCTAGGGATATAGCTCAGAGGCACAGCATCTACCTGGTACACTACATGCCTGGAAATTACATGACTTTGAGTTAGATTCCTGGTACTAAAAATCAAACAACCAAAAAAAATCATGAAAAGATGTAATATAAATTAAATTTTTTTAGATGAATAAAAACAAAGCATAGCAAAACTTATAGGGGGCCAGGGAGATAGCTCAGTGGAATAAGTGCTTGCATGGCAAGCACAAGGTCCTGAGTTTGATCCCTGGTACCATCAAAAAACAAAAACAAAACAAGCAAAGAAAAGTTTATGGGGGTTAAACAGGGATTACATGAAAACTTGTAATCATAAAAGCCTGCATTAGAAAATAAAAGATGTCATTAAAAAATTCTACTTACAGGAAACTAGAAAAAGAAAGCCAAACAAAAAGTAAAAGCATAAGTAATAAAGACTGGAGTGGAAGTTAATGATGTAGAAAGTATAAAAATTACAGATTAAATTAGCAAAATCAAATTTTGTTTGAAAACAGTAACAAAATTGTTAAGACTTTAGGTAGATCAAGACAAAATAGAAGACTCAGACTTCTAAAATCAGGAATTGAAAATGGAGCATTATTACTAAATTTATGGAACTAACAATGACTACAATTTACAAAATATTTTGAGATGAATGAAAATAAAATATAACAAAATTTATTGGAGGCTGGGTAGATAGCTCAGTGGAATAAGTGTTTGAGTGGCAAGCACAAGGTCCTGAGTTGGAATTTTGTACAAACCAATTAGATACTGTAGATGGAATAGATAAATTTCTATGACTTGGATAAATAGAGGGCACAAAAACTGCAAAAGAATAAATAAAGTTACGATACATCTATTTGCAAATGGCATAACCTTATACTGAGAAAAATCCCAAGTAATCCAGTAAAATACTATGAGAGCTAAGAAGTGTGTTCATAAAAATTGAAAGATGTAAGAGAAAAGAGAAAGAAAGGAAGGAAGGAAGGAAGGAAGGAAGGAAGGAAGGAAGGAAGGAAGGATAAAAGGAAAGAAGGATAAAAGGAAAGGAAAGGAAAGCAAAAATACATATGAAATAGACTGCAGCTATAGATAGCTCAGTGGTACAGCAGATTCCTCGCAAGCGCATGGGCCAGGTTTTGATCCCCAGCACTGAAAATTAAAATAAAAGAAATCTGCTAAAAGCAGTAGCAAAACAATTTTATTCCTATATACTAGTAATGGACAATCTGAAAAGATAGGAACAATTTCACTTATAGTAACATCAAAAATAATATTCTTAGGAACAAATTAAGCAAATGCAGAAAACAAAGATGTCATTGACAGAATTTAAAGAAGATGTATTTGTGGAAAAAACATGCATTCGGGGAAACCCCAGACCCAGTCCTAGCCCAGGTCCCATGACTGAATGGGAGAGCTTCCTGCTACCCTGCACCGGCTGAACTTAATACTGATCCAAGCCCAGGCTCAGGGTGGGTGAGACCTTCTTCCAACTGCTTGGAACGCCCACCACCACTCCGCAGCACCTCCCCGACCCGCCTGCCTAGTAGGAATTTCTGTCACGTTATGGAAACGTTCAGAACCAGTCCTAGTCTAGGTCGAGTGAGTGTGTGGGAGAAATTCCAGCTAACCTGCGCCGGCGGGACATATTACTGGTCCCATGCCAGGCGCGGCATGGGTGAGACCCTCTTCCAAACACTTGGGATGCCCCCACCACTCCGCAGCACCTCCCCCACCTCGACTGCCCTGTAGGAAATTCTGCCGCCTTGCGGGAACCCCCAGACCCATTCCTAGCCCAGACCCGGTGAGTGTGTGGGATAGCTGCCTCTCTCCCCTGCTTCACCTTGTCCCCTCCAGGCTCAGCTCAAGCCTGACATACAGGCCTGGGGTGTAACCCTGCAGCTGCAATCCCTGCAGAGAGTGTAAAGGATAGAACTACCCAGCTAGTGCAAGAACAGAAAATCTTGCTAGAAGGGCACAACAGGTTCACCCTCAAGGGCAGCAGCAGGAAGGAGCTGAGCACAACAGCCAGACCCAAGCCAGGCAGAGCTGGATAAATCCAAACTTTGTAGATCTGCAACTGAACTTCAGTATGTGCTCAGGTTATAACTACAACAAAGATTTACAACAAAGGTCAGAAGTCAGTGCTACACAAAATGACGAGAAGGAACAAAATGCAACCTCAGAACCCAAGCCCACCCATAACAAGTGCAAAGGACACTAACACAAAACAAATTGGCAATCACACAGCTGAAAACAATGAATCAACGGCTTCTGAAATAAAGAAACAGCTGCAGAAATGTATAGAGGAACTCCGATTGGAATAAAAAAAAAAGAAATCCCTGAATTAATAACATCCGCAGTAAGGAAACAAATGCAGAAACATATGGAGGAAACCCAATGCCAACCCAGAACAAGTGCAGAGGAAACTAGCTCGGCTTAAATGCATGAATTAATAGTGGTGTTAGTAAATAAGCAACAGCAGAAAGATAGAGAGGAAATCAGAGCGCAATTCTTTTCTGAAATAAAATAATAATTCGCAGAACTCATAGCATCTGCAGTAAAGAAGCAATTACAGAAACATACGAAGGAAATAGAATCTGAAAAAAAACACTGCAGTAAAACAATTTTTAAATGCTTCTAAAGAAGACATAGAGAAAAAAAATAGAGGAGATTAGAAAAATAGTGGATTCCTTGAATGAGCAATACAGGAAAGAAATAGATCGCATGAAGCAGAGTCAAAGAGATATAGAGGAAATGAAACTCTCAATCACAAGCTTGCAAAACCGTTTAAGTGAATGTGAAGACAGAGTTTCAGATCTTGAAGATGCTGGTGTAGCTAGTGAAAAGGTAAGAAAGGATCTCTTAAAAACAACGAGGATGCAGGAAAGAATAATCCATCACCTGCAAGATGATGCAAAGATGAACAATGTGAGACTAATAGGAATCAATGAGAAAGAAGGAGTCAATACAAATGACATTAAAAAATATGGGCAGAAGTAATGGAAGAAAACTTCCCAAATATGAGGAAACAATCTGAGATTCAGGTAATGGAAGCATACAGAATGCCAAGAAACCTCAAGCCAATGAAAAACACACCAAGACATATAATAGTCAAGATCCCAGAAATTCAGCACAAGAATAATATACTAAAAGCCACTAGAGAAAAGAAGCAGATCACATTCAAACAAAAACCATCAGAATTACGGCCAACTTTTCTTCATGAACAATGCAGGCAAGAAGAGCATGGAGCAGAGTAATTCAAGTCCTCCAAGAAAACATATTCCAGCCCAGACTACTATAACTTGCACAACTCTCTTTCAAGTTTGATGGAGAAGTGAAATACTTTCATGACAAAGAACAGCTAAAGAATTTCATGATGACAAAGCCAACCCTACACAGGCTCCTGAAAGATGTTCTAGAGAGAGACCAAAATGGTTAGAATTCCATGAATGAGATCAGAAGCAACCAACTAAATAGGGCAATCAGTTAAATAGAGGAGAAAAAGGAGTAAACGACAACAGGTAAATAAGATGTCAACCATAAGTCAATACATCTCCACTCTAACCATCAATGTAATTGGACTCAATTCACCAATTAAGAGAAATAGACTGGCACAGTGGATAAGGAAACAAAATCCAACAATATGCTATATATAAGAAACACATTCAACCCATAAAGACATTCATAGGCTGAAAGTCAAAGGATGGAACAAAATACTACATGACCCAGCACCTCAGAAAAAAAGGAGGGGTAGCAAGACTACTCTCAGGCAGTCTCAACTTCAAATGAATGACGATCAAGCGAAATACGGAAGGCCAGTATATACTTCTTAGGGGAAAAATTCAAGAGGAAGAGGTAACACTCATAAATATGTATGCACCAAACATGGGAGCACCCAACTCTATAAAGCAAATCTTAATGGACATGAAAAATCTAATATCCAATATCAAAATTTTAACAGGAGACCTTAACACACCCTTATCTCCAAAATATAA
>NW_004524733.1:5348212-5350536 GCF_000260255.1 Octodon degus
AGACTCAAGACATATGAGAACTTGTACTGTAATGTAACGTAACTCAATAGTGTTCCAAATTTTCTGATCAAGGATATTATGGGGCCAAAGAGGAAGTGATCAATGATGTAGAGTGTGCCTAAGGAGAGTCACCTCGAGAGAAAACATTCTCTCAGGCTTTCACAGAGAGCACATTGGCCAAGCAATTGTGTGACTCATCCCCATGGGTGATACTGACAAAGGTTCTACAATCTGAGGTACAGGATCTCAGATTAAATCCTGAGGGCATTTCACTGACCTTCTCAGACCCAAAAGCTACAACTCTTGTTGCATAGGTCCTGCTTTACCTTGGTCTTAACCATCCACAAGAAAAGTATAAAAATGGAATATAAGAAGTAAATCCATGCTGCCATGTTGATCTGTAGTGGACTCAGGTCAACAATTTCTGAGATTGCCAGTCAAACGGAAGACCCAATACTATTATGGGCTACTGGACTCTTTTAGAATATTTTGCTGAATTTACACACCTATATTTAAATGATGGAGCTTAACAAAAAAAGGGGATACAGATGAGTGTCCATTTTGTATCCGTGTATTCAAAGTGGTTAGGATAGATATATAGTTACATTCTCTTAATGAATAGAGGGATTTGTTCTAATGGTGTTTTTAAATAGGATATCAAGTCCACATCTTGTACAGCAATCAACCACTAGGAAGAATGTATACAATATGTTGATTATTGAAACTATCCTACCGATTTGATTTGAAACTCTCTCATTTTTATTTGTTTATCAATAAAATTATGGGAAAAAAACAAATGAAGGAAAAATTTTTGTCTGTATATACAAAATACTTAGCATAGATATACAGGTACTTTCTCTTAATTCAATGAAAAGAAAGATTTATATTAATAGTGTTTTACCAGGATATTATGTCTGTATCTTGTACTATGAATAACCACTATGAAGATAACAAATGCTATGTATTAGTTATTGAAACTGTTCTATTAATCAGTTTTATAACTGTCTCATTGCTATTTGTTTCTGAATAAAGTTAACAAAAAAGAAAAAAAATGTGTTCATCGGTATAAGCCTTAATATTGTTAAAATACAATATTCTCCAAAGAGATGTACACATTCACTGTAATGTATAAAAATCCTAGTTTGTTTCTTTTTTTTCTCTACTAAGAAAATGACCCTAAAATTCATACAGAATTTCAAGTGAAGCTGAATAATCAATACAGTCTTGAAAATGAAGACAAAAATGGGAATTCTAACTCTTAATTATTTAAAAACTTATTAATAACTTATAGTAATGAAGAATGTATGGGCTGGATGTGGTGGCGCACACGCATACATCTGTAATTCCATGACTCTAGGAGGAGGAGGCAGGAAAACTGAGTGTTTAGCCTAGTCTGAACATTTTAGCAAAATCCTACCTTGAAAGAGAAGGAAAGGGAAAGGAAAGGAAGGGGAGTGCAGGGGAGTGGAGGAGAGGAGAAAGGAGGAAAGGAAATTAAAAGAAGAAAAAAAGAGCTGAAAATGGAGGACATTGAGAAGGTCTTGGATTCAATTCCCATTACTCAAAAAAAGATTATGTGGCATTAAAATGAAGACAAAATTGTAGATTAGTGGAATAGAGTTGAACATCCAGAAATAAATTCATAAATGTATAGTTATTTGTTAAAAACATATTTTATTTAAAAATCATAATGCAAGACTGGGCGTGGTGGCGTGCACCTGTAATTCCAGCTCTTGGGAGGTTGTAAACAGGAGAATCACTACAAGTCTGATGTAGTAGTAAGACCCTGAGCACCCTGTGGACCCTTCCCTAAAATACAAATAAATAAATAAATAAATAGTAAAAATCATAATACAAAGATGTATTCAAAGTACTTTAAAGGTGTATCACATTTTCATTTCTTTTTATGTCTTTGATTTCAAAATTTCTATCCTAGAAAATATGAAATCTCACCCATTTCTTGTCTTATTTTGTACTTTGATATCCTGTCTTTTTGACTGATAAGCACATTTCATTACTTCACATTTTCTTAAACATTGAAGAAAACTGTAATTCCATTTATTTAAATATTTCCCTTTCATTTTCCTATACGTTATAGGCATAACATTGCATGAAAACATGCTTTGATCGTTTTCAATCCCTTTACCCTTTTCTCCCATACATTTTTCCTCCTCCTAATCTCCCCATCTCCAAAAAGGTCTGCCTTTTTGCTTCTTAATATCGTTTTCTTTTATTCATTTGCAAATATGTTTTAGGTTTGTCATATAAGAGAAACCATGTGATATTAAACATTCTTTTGATTTCATTTGATATTATTGTCTCAA
>NW_004524733.1:5351332-5363475 GCF_000260255.1 Octodon degus
TTTGCTCCAAATGCCTTCAGGTCAGGTTTGGCTGGCTTGAGTTGTGGGCATTGAACCACAGCAACCTGAGCCTGACTGCTTTAAGCAGCCACTTAAAGAGCTGAGCTAAGGGACAGGCCCCCTAGTCCTTCATTTATATCCCACTTTTTTGTTTAACTTTATCAAAGATGTGTATTCTATTGCCATTGAAATACTGTAGATGCATGAATTCAGCAAAGTAATCCTATATAGTCCAGTAGTCGATAATTGTAGTGGGTTATCCACAGGACTGGAAATGTCAGAAGTTGTTGACTTGAGTTTCTCTCTATATTGTTAATCTGTCTTTTGTGACACAAGTCCACAGCAATTACAAATGTTAGAGGTAGAGTGTGTATTCACTGCAGAAGCATCATTACTGTGAATGAAAGGGTAGAATGCATTTGACCTTTATACATGCATGCAGGTACATATATTTGTGACATTTTAATAGGTAAAAGAGCATATAGAAAAGTTTTTAAAAACCTGTACTTATTGTTAGCATACATAGCACTCAGATTAAATCATAGGCCTTATGTGTATTTCTTAGATTACATATTGCATTTGTCTCACTATGATCAATTCATTATTTTGATACACTTTATTTTTTACATAAATTTATTGAGAAACAAATAGCAATGAGACAGTTTCAAATCAAATCGGTAGGATAGTTCCAATAATTAATACATTGCATACTGTCTTCCTAGTGGTTATTTGTTGTTCAAGATGTAGACATGATATCCTATTTACAAACACTATTAGAACAAATCCCTCTATTCATTGAAATAAGAGAATGTAACTATATCGATCCTAACCATTTTGAATACGCAGACACAAAACGGTCATTCATCTATATCCCCTTTTTTGTTTAGTTCCGTCATTTAAATATTATAGGTGTGTGAACTCAGCAAAATACTCCAAAATAGTCCAGTAGTCCATAATAGTATTGGGTCTTCCTCTTGACTGGCAATGTCAGAAGTTGTTGACCTGAATTCCCTACAGCTCAACATAACAACATGACTTTATTTTTGTGCTTAGTTTTTATACTTTTCGGATGGATGGCTAAGACCAAGATAAAGCAAGCCCTATGTAACAAGAATTGTAGCTTTTGGATCTCATAAGGTCAGTGAAATCCCCTCAGTATTTATCCTGAGATCCTATACCTCAGATTGTAGATCCTTTGTCAGTGTCAGCCTTGTGGATGAGTCACGGCCACTGCTTGGCCAATTTGCTCTCTGTGAAAGCCTGAGAGAATGTTTTCTCTCCATGTGACTCTCCTTAGGCACACTATGCATCATCAATCACTTTCCTCTTTAGCCCCATAATCTCCTTGATCAGAAAATTTGAGACACAGCTGAGTTACATAACATTACAGTACAAGTTCTCATGTGTCCTGAGTCTTAATTGACCTTGGAGGGCTAGGGCCAAAATGTTATTGTTTTTCAAAATATTCATATTGAGTTCCATAGTAGTTGCACTAGTTTACATTCACATCACCAATGGAAACATGTTCCTTTTACCCTAAATCATCACCAGTTTTCTTCGTTCTTGATATTAGACATTCTGACTGAAGTAAAGAATTGTTTTGACTTCCATTTCATTTCCTTAATGGATAAAAGTAATGAACTTTTTTCATATGCTTATTGGTCATTTATGGTTTCTTGAGACATATCTATTCAGTGTGTCTGTCTATTTTTCAAAAAAAAATTGGTCATGGGTGCAATTTTTTGAGTTCTGGATATTAGTCCTCTATAAGAAGAGTGTCTTGAAATTTTTCTTCTATTCTGTATGTTGTTTTTTCACTTTGTTGTTTCCTTTCATGTGAATTAAGTTTTCAATTTCATGTAATTCCATTTTCATGTTTTGTATTAGTTCTTCTGATTTCAGAATTCTGTTGAGAAAGTCCCTGACTGAAGTGTTTCCCCTAAGTTGTCTTTCAGTGCCTTCCTGTTTTTATTCTTGTTTCTAGTTCTTGATTCATTTCGATTTTATCTTAGTACAAGGTGTCAGACCTAAATCTAGTTTTCATCTTCTGCATGTGGATTGCAAGAGTTTGCAGTACCTTTTGTTAAAGAGATAATCACTTTGCCAAGCTATTTTTTGGCTTCTTTTTAAAAAATCAGATGGTTAGAGATGCATGAAATTGTTTGTGTCTTATGTTTTATTCCATTGGTCTGTTTTTTTCCTTGTTGAGACAGGGTTTCACTATGCAGTTTAGGCTGGGCTCCAACTCGTAGCAATCCTCCTGCCTCAGCTTCCAAAGTGCTAGCATTACAGGTGTGCACCACCATATCCAGTCTACATGTCTACTTTTGTGCCAGTGTCATGCTATTTTTTAAACTATACTTTTGGAGTATAACTTGTAATGTGGCATCTTGATGCTTTCTCAATTTGTACTTCTTGCTCAGGGTTATTCTTGCTATCCTGGATCTTATTTGCTTTCACATGAATTTCAGGATTTTTGTCTCATATTTCAGTGTAGAATGTTGTGCTACAACTTTCCTTCTTAGAACTGTTTTCATTGTGTTCCACAGATTCTGATGTGTTGTGCTTCCATTCTTATTTGATCTTAGGAATTTTTAAATTCCTTCTCTGATTTCCTTCATGTATTATTTAATCTTTATGTGGTTGTGTAATTTTCTGTGAATTCTTTTGCTATTTATCTATAGTTGTGTGCCATTAAGCTCTCATAGAATATAATATTCTCTTGTCTTATGGAGAAATAATAGGTTAATCAGCTAAACGGGAATGAGCAATTGGAAAGTAAAGCAAGAGCAGGAAGAAGTAAATATCTTTCAGTACACATTTTCAATGTGAATGGTCTCAATTCTCCAGTCAAAACATTTCCAATCAAAACAGATTGGCAGAACAGATCAAGGAAATAAATTCAATGGTACGTTGCACACAGACACATTCAATTTGAAAGGAAATTCATGGAGTAAAAATTAAAGAATAGAAAAAAATATTTTACACAATGGGAATCCAGAAACAAGCAGGAGCTGTTATTCTGTTATTCAGGCAAAGTAGAATTTAATTAAAAATGATCAGTAGAGGCAAATGATAAAAGTATTAAGACAATTTAATCAGAGAAAGAATAATCTTTAAAAAAAATGGTGCCAGGATGAGTGGATAGCCACAAACATAGGAATTAATTTGGCCTCTAACATTTTACCATGCACAAAATTAATTCAAAATGGATCAAACACTTAAATGTAAGCTATAAAACTAGAAAATTGTTAGGGAAAAAACATAGTGGCTAATATTCATTCCATTCATTTAGGAAAGGTTTCATTTGGTATGATACCAAAATCAAAAGCAACAAAATAAAAAACAGATAAGGGAAACTATATCAAAATTAAAATCTCCTGTGCTTTAATGAGCACCATAAAGAAAATGAAGATGTAACACTCATACTGAGAGAAAATACTTGTAAATTAAGTATCTGATAAGAACTCATATCTAAAATATATAAAATACATAAATAGACATTTTACTAAAGAAGATATACAAGTAGTCAATAAGCATCCTTAGTCAGTAGGGAAATGCAAATCAAAATTATGATTTGGTGCCATGACATATCCTCTAGAATAAGTATTTTAAAAATGGAAAATTAAGAACTCTTGGTTATAATTTACCAAAATTAGAAGTTTTTACATTACTAGCAGGAATGTTAAACAGTTGATGTTAATTCAATATAAGAGCTTGGCATTTTCTCTAAAAGTTAAACAGACAAGAGTTGTGACACACACCTCTAACCCCAGTACTCTGAGAGACTAAGGCAGGAGGATCATCTTCAAGCTCAGTCTGGGGAATTTAACAATTTAGACAGACCCTGTCTCATAGTAAAAATTTAAAAGTTACTGGGAATATAACAGTGGAAAGACCCAGGATCCAATACATAGTGGTACAATGAATGAATGAATGAATGAATGAATGAATGAATGAATGAATACCATAGAACTACTATATAACCTAGAAAATCTACTCCTGAATCTGTAAATGAAAGAACTGAGTCCAAATAGTTGTAAATGAATTCAGAGCATCTTTACTCACAGTCACCAATAGAGAGAGCACAAATGTTGATGGGTGAATGGATAAACAAAATGATATACAGCCATTCTGGTAGCCATACAGTGGATTATTAGGTACTACAACAAAAATGAAATGCTAATACATTTTATTACATGAATGAAACTTGAAATCCGCTAAATGGAAGAAAGTCAAATATTGTATGATTATGTTTATATGATGTATTTAGAACTGGAAAATCCATACAGACAGAAAGATTCATGGCTGCCAGAGCCTTTGGAGAGGAAGAAAGAGGAGTTACAGCTTAAAGAATGTGAGATTATCTTTTGGGGTAAGGAAAATATTTTACAGCTATACATAAGTGATGGCTGTACAGCACTGGGAATGTATTAATTGCCATTGAAGTTTTTTACTTTAAAATCATTATTTTGAAATGACACAATCCTCACCTCAATTTAAAGATACAGGAATGAAGTATTGGGAAATACTACAACACAGATGAGAACCTTGAGAACATTATGATAATTTTGAAAAGTCAGGCGAAAAGGCTATATAGTCTGTGATTCCATTTATATAAAATGTCTGGAATAAACAAATCTATAGAGACATGAATTACATTAGTGTTTTTTTTAGGACTGGAGGAAGAAAAATATGAGGAAAATCATTTCTAATAGGCATGGGGTTTCTTCATGAATAATAAATATGTTTGGGAATTAGGTGGTTGAACAACTTTATGAATATTAAAAACTATTAAACTTTTTAAGAGGGTGAATTTTATGGTAAGTGAGTTATATCTAATAGAGAAGTAAATGTACTCCTTAAACAAAAATAATTACAATATAGTATGTGCTTTATAACTACTAAAAGAATAGTGTGTGAAAATAATAGGACAAACCTCAAGAGGGCAAAATTCAAAGTATGCTAGTTTAGCACCCTTATAGCACACATGAAGTAGTGCTACATGATTTGAATATAGACTGTGATAAATTAAAGATATATATCATAAATTCTAGGGCAGACACTAAATTAACTAAACAAAATGTAGTTAATATGCTATGAATGGGGGAAACTACATGCTTGGACCCCCCTCCTGTCCCTCTCTGGACAGGAGCTTTCTTTTTCTCAATAAATATATTCTGCTCATAAAAAATATGCTATGAAGGAAGTGAAATCATAAAAATAATTTCATCCAAAACAAGACATATAAAGTGAACAAGGCGAAAATAGTAAAAATAAATAAGATCATAATTTAAATTTAAACATAAGAAACAACCATGTTAATTGTATTCTATTAAAAAGCAAAGATTGTTTAAATTATATGGCTTATCATGAAATGCACTTCAGGTAGAAAGATAGAAATAGTTTTAAAGTAAATTAATGGGGCCAGGTAGATAGCTCATCAGCTTATACCTGTGTGGCAAGCACAAGGACCTGAGATTGATTCCTGGTACAAAGAAAAAAAAAGTAAATTAATAGAAAAACTACATAAATGGCAACACAAGCAAAAGAAAATTGAATGGATATATGGCTAAGTAAGCAGATTTGAGTACTAAGAATAGTACTTTACCATATTACCTTAATTATAATAAGGGGACCATCTTATCAGAAGGACCTAAAAATCATAAACATCTATGCACCTGATAAAAGATTTTCTAAATAAATGAAGCAAAAATAGGGCTGCCAGAGAAAAGCCTCAACACAGTTTTATACATCCATGGCTGCTTTTACTGGCTTAAAGAGGGCATAAAAGAAAATGTAGGGTTTCCAGGGTAGGTGAAGGTCTTGCTTGTGAAAATGGCTTAAGGCTATTCTCACTTTACACCTCTATACCCACAGAAGTGTAAAGGAGTGTAAAGGAGTTTTCTCTTCTGCTCCTGGCCTTAAGGTGTACAAGAGCTGCCACATCCAGAGGTAGATAATATTTTATTTCCCTGTAAGTTAATCAGTGTTCTATTTTGGCCTAGAGATTTTTTAACTTTGCTGTAACATTTTCTTTCTACTTTCATAAAATAATTCTGCACTCTTTCACCCATTTGGCTTGATATTTTTTATCCCAGGCTATATTTTTCTGCTAAAGGGAGTCAAAGTAGGAAAATTATTACATGTGAACTATTACCCACAAAGGGTATATTTAACAAACTCAAGTGGCTTTTTTGTATATACATATTCAGTCTAAGCAAGATGAAACAGAATTTCCTACTGGAAGTAAATAAATTTCCTCATCCACAGAGTTCTTTGTGTATCATCTGTAATAAGTGACAGATACTGTCTAGATGATCTCAGATTTACATAAGTGGTGCTTACTTGGGCCTCAGCAGCACTGTAGAGTTCACAGAGAATTAATTACTCCAGGAGTTGATCTGGGTTCAAGAGCCTTGAGGAATCTCACATGAGGAGACACCAGGACAGACAACAGAAGGTTTTCCTCAGATAAAGGCCTAGACCAAAGGAACAGGAATATGCAAGGTACAACACATTTCCTACCCATTCTGTAAGACTGAGGGCTAATTTCAAAGTGCCTTGGTGCTGCAATGTGCTAGAAAATGTTTCCATTCTCCTCTGGGAACTAAGCTTTCCATAACATGCAGTTTGGCACTTCTCATGAGGCAGACTTCTGTAGTAAACCCTTAATGAATTTCTACCACATTGAATTCTGAATTATTTGAAAAACAGGCATCTTTGTGACTATAAAATGATGATTAGATCATAAACAAAAAGAACTTAGCTACTTGTCCAATGACCTTGAGAAAATCAGTCAACAATCCCACAGCTTACTTTCTGCATCTGTGCTACATAAACACATCAGTTGTTGAAGCTCAGATGAAATGTGGGAAGAATGTCATTTTAATTAGAGCTGTATAACTGTATGCTTTCACAGTTGTTGGTAGTAAGATGTTGGACAGAGATTTTTTTAGAGTTCAAGAATAGGTCAAATTTATATATCAGAGAAAGACACAAAGATCTGACATGTAGGTTTACCGTTGTGGTTTATGATTGACTGGCAATAACAAGCAATTCATTGACCAGAAGAAATCAACCAGAAAACTGTTTTACTTAAAAGAAAATTATGGGGCCTGGGGAGATGGCTCAGTAGAATAAGCATTTGCCTGGCAAGCGCAAGGGCCTGAGTTCAATCCCCAGTTCCACCAGAGAGACAGGGAGGGAGGGAGGGAGAGAGAGAGAGAGAGAGAGAGAGAGAGAGAATATGAATTATGGTTGCTTCTTGGTAGATTGTACAAGGTTTCAAGCTGCCTTTGGCTTTTCAGCCTGCCCTGTCTTCCATCATCCCTAGTGTAAGCATCAATCCAATGCCCTTGAGGAGCAGAAGGGAAACAAGTCTGAAGAAATTTTGCAAGCTCACCTTTCACAGATGTTCTGGAAGTCAGAAAACCACTAATAAAATGTTTACTTTATAGCCAGTATCAACTTATGGCTTTTCATTAATTGTAGGCATGTATACCTGACTTGGTATATTTCTCTGGAGGAAATAGTACTAGCAGTTTTCTTTCCGCAGTTTTCAGAGATCAGTTATAGGTACTTATCATCTAGTGCACCAACACTGCAAATGAGAATGTTTATTTGGAGTAGAACAGGACATACCAAACAACCACTAAGTTGAAGACAAAGTGCATTCCTAAGAAATCCAACAGGACAGCATTTAGTATCATAATGAACATATTCTGCCTGACTTACTTCTAAGAATCTTGGCATGTAGCTATCAATAAAGACTGTTAAAGAAGAAATTAAATTAGGTGGTGTTAAATCATGTTTTCACTAGTTGACCCCTCAATTTAAAGTGGAAAATCATGCTTTCAATTAACCTCAATTTTACCACATATAAGACATCTACATTCCAGAAATTAAAGGCAGTAGTTAACTCATCAAGATATCAATAACAAACAGACAACACACTTAAATGAGGATAATTTGAGGACTGTTTAATTAGAAAGATACAGGTAGGATGAAAGGTACCTTATGAGATAGTTTGTAAATCCAAGTCTGACAAAAGAAGAGATAATTAAAATGAGCAAGTAATCTTGACAGTGGTAGGGACATTCAATTTTAGAGACACAAGCCATCCTAACTGTGACTCCACACAGAGGAAGCCACAAAAATAAATACTTTAATCCTGCTCTTGTCCTTCCTGCTGCTATCCTGCTGGGACATCCTATTGATCAGCCACGTGAATCCTGTGGGGGCAGAAAACAGGGAGGAGGATGCAATGTGAATCTGAAGTAGGAAAAAAGATAGCTGTGATGTTTAAACTGGTATGATGTTAGCAATTTGTGGTCCCCCCAATGCAGTTGTTGAGCACGCTGTCCATTTGTAGAAAAACAGAATTAAGATTGCATATGATTTTATCCTGTTCAAGTTTTAAAGAATAGGTTAGTAGACAGACTCTTCTAGACTAGAAAATTATTAATTACAAAAATTCCCATGATCTTTCATACAGTTGGTAAAATTTCATGGTCAAAAATGAATAGTGTACTACTTCTTCAGAGTATAGATTATCACTTTCTGATTGCATTGACTTGGATTCTCAAATTAGGAATATTTAAAAAGCATTTGGAATAATATTCTAAAAGTCACTGCTCTTAAAATGGAAATGACATATGAGTTTTAAATATTTTTCAATTTAGTTTGGAACTGCTTTCGGATAAAGGTATTTGAATATCCCTAAGAAAGAGAGCTTGTCTACCAAAGAAACCAATTGAAGACTTGGCCAAACAAAAGTAATTTCCCTTTGCTTCTGTGTTCACAGGTACACAAAGTGCTCCCAGAACCAACCTCTAATCAGGCTCTTAAGAAGAGAGCCATTAAATGGGCAAGGTGGCACATGTCTACATGTGCATTCTGGTAGGCTGAGGTGGGAGGATTTCATGTTCTAGTCCAGCATGGGAAAATTTAATGAGACCCCCATCTCAAAATAAAAGTAAATAGCTAGGCATGGTAGAGAATGCATGTAATTCCAGCATTCCTGAAGGCTGACACAGGAGAATCACAAGTTTGAATCAAGAATCGGAAGCTTAGTGATACCCTGTATCAAAATAAAAGAGGCCTAAGGATGTATCTTTCTACAAAAGTCCTGAGTTAAATCTCCAGGGATACATGTGGGTAGAACTGGGTCAGCCCTCAGAATATTTACTGTTGGTTTTTATGAGGCTGAAATAATACATGAGTCTTAAAACAAGGAATCTAGAGAGAACACTTCAGACAAGTACTTCACTCGGTACTGTCACTAACAAGCTCAACAAACCCTTACACATGCTCATTTTTATAGACAATAGTGCCCTCTTGTGTTAATTTATGAATAAGCTTTTGGATGGCTTGCTACTGGGGTGAATTTTCAATTAGCCATGCTAACTGAGGCAAAAAACCTTGTTAGCTTCACAAGAACTGGACTGTTTTTCAAATCTGACTGAGGGAAGGATACACTAAGATCTGTTCTTCAGGTGTGGAATCAGGATTTTGTTCCATGCATATAATATGTGAATTTCAAAATATTAACTGGCAAAGCCATATTTGGTGCACATACCTATTTGTACCAAACTAGCTGATTAACTAGAACAGCTCATTCATTGTTGCCCAGGTAGGGAAACTAGTAACTATGATGACTACAAAACTCACAAGAAGTAACTGCAAAACAGCTAATTTTGGAATAATAGTTCAATAATCAGTGACAAAGAAAGGTCAGTTATACTAAGGTAATGAAATGGACTGGCTTTGCATACTTCAAACAAAGCAGATCTGGGAGAATTAAGAGGATTTAAGAAGAACCAAGACTAGAAGTATATGCAATAATTTTAAAGTTAGGAGGTTCATTTGGAGCCAGGGTTTTCATTGAAAGGGAAAACTAAAACAATAAAATTTCTGGAATTATTTTCTGCAACTGTAATGGAAGGGATTTTGAAAAACCTGTGTTTTCAGTTAGAACTATCCATTATGTTTATGCATATGCCTATAGAGAAAAATACAGCTAAATTTTGAAACTGGCTAACCCAAATCAATAAAATTATTAGGTGGTTATCACTATTTACATCCCAAAACACTATAGACTCTAAGGCTTCATTTCACAGATTATGATTTGCAAAGAGTTTTGGTTGTTTTTTTATTGTAGATTAATGTAAACTATATTTTAAGGCTTTTAGTGTCTCTTATTTTTAGCAAGTGCTTGACTATTTTAGAGAGCTACATGGGGGTCATTCTTAATTATTAGGAATATTAACTCACTAATCTGCTTTAAACATTATTAATGAATTCTCCAAACAGAAACTAGTTCTCCCTTTCTCAGCCATCAACACAGGTTTTCAAGATTTTTTTATGTCAAATAATGATGTCCAATGAATTTTCTTCACTGCAAAATGTGTAACTATATTTTTTCTATCAGCTCTCAGAATTGTCAACGTCTACAGAAGCCAACTCGCTAAGAAAGGAAGATTTGTTGATATGCAGATGGTAGTCTATCTGAAAGCAAGTAGGTTTTTTGTTTTAACACATAGGCTGAAGAGACACACAACAAACCATCTTTACAACATATATCTTTAATTAAATTGATATTGGTGGATTAAAATATTCAGTGACAAGTAAGGAAATAAGGTATCCTATGACTATTTATAATAAAATGTTTAAAATACAAAGGGTAAAAAGACCCATTGGATCTTTTGGGAATTGTAAAAGACGAATTACCAAGTTTTGTCTTCCCAGTTCTTATACAAGCACAACCACAGCAGGGGAATTTTTGTACAAGAAGCACCAAGAAAGAATCACTACATTTTCTTTTTGGTAAATTTTGTTTTTCAAAATTGGGGAGAAATTCACTCAATATTGGATGAGCAAAGGCAAGATGTAAAAAACATTAAAACAAGGGGCATCTGGTGTGAAGAGTGTTTTGAAGAGCATAACAAAAAAGAAATTGCTCCACTGGATATTATAATTTGACATGGAATATGAACTTTTCAAATTTTGAATAAAGTGACTAAAACAATCTATTTTTTAAAAAATCAAATAAAAATTTGGGGAAAAATATGAATGTAATCTCAGTAGTTATTTGTAGGAGTATAAATTCCCTCACATATAAAATCTTGCTGTCTGTATTCTAGGCTTTCTTATGTTTTCTGTAAAAAGTGATTCATGCTAGGTCACATCTAAATGACTTCAAATTTTGACCTATAGGGTTGTTTATACAATATACACATTCTTTACTTACAGAGCACAATATGTTTAACACTTTTATATTAAGAACTTGGGATACAGTAGGATTAGTAGCACCATGAAAAATTAATTCTTCCTCTGAACCACAGTCTTTTACTCAGTGTGATTTTTCCATTAATTGAATTTTAAATATGCCATTTTAGTAACTGGTCAAAATACATACTTTCATCTAATAATCCCCAGAGAAAGTCATTCTGAAACCCCAAAGTAAATTTCTTTCCTTATTTCATTCATAGAAAAATGACAGAGATATTGCTCTGGTACATTGCTGAGGTACATTTGAGTCCTCATGGTTACTAATCAGCATGCTGTCTTGTTCATATATTGTAGCACCATTGATGGCAGCAGTGGTAGAGTTGGGGAGAGTGAGACATTGCATCCTGGACATTCAATAATATATATATATATATATATATATATATATATATATATATATTGCATTTTAAAACACACATAATTCTTCAAAATGTTATGTCCTCTTCATGCATACTTGGCATCGGCTAATACGTGTCCTTAAGTCTCCTGCTTTCAGTGTTTCTGACTGAGGCTTACTGAAAAAAAGAAACAAGAAAATCAGATTCATCTTCTCTGATTTCAATTCATCCTTTCTGGTATTTTAATTTTATTATTTTTTCAAATTGATACCTAAACACTCTTCTCTCTTTGAAGTACCTCTCCTGATAACTTGATGGTTTAATTTTATTTTTTTAATTAAATTTGATGGTTTGCTTTTGACCAACATGACTATGTTAGTGATGGGTACTGGATAAGAACCTTTACTGCCCAGTCCTAGCCCAGGTCCGGTGAGTGTGCGGAGAGTTTCCTGCTACCCTGCGCCAGCAGGACCAGTCCCAGCCCAGGCGCAGAGTGGGCCGGACCCTCTCCCA
>NW_004524733.1:5367943-5374785 GCF_000260255.1 Octodon degus
TCATAGGTATTTTAGTATATGTTCTCTCTGCCATTATTATGTTTACATATATTTATTTTTCCTTCTCTTTGTCAATACCTTTTTCTAATATTCATATAAGGAAAGAGGTTTAGACAACTAACGACTGACACATGACAAATATCATGGAAAAATAAGTCAAGTAATGATAATTCAAAGGAACCAACAGATTAAACAATCCTGCGAGAGATATAGTCATTAAGAGGATACATATATACTCATGGTTAAAGTAGCACAATTTATAATAGTTACATCTGAGACTATGTCCATCAACCGAAGACTATATAAAGAAATAATAAGGCATTCTAGTCTAGTACTCCATTCAAGGATGCATCTTGAGACCATCATATTAAGTGAAATAAATCACACACAAAACTTAAATATTTAATGATTGTTCTTACATGAGAAACCCAAAATGCAAATGAAGAGCAAAGTAAAAGATACATAATAGGAAGTAGGGAGATCTTTTTCAAATGGGAAGAGAAGCAAAAAAGAAAGAAAGGAATGGAAATTGTAAATGGGAAAGGAACTAACACATAAGGTGCAGGGAGAAATGGGGGGCATAGAATGAAAAAAGAATTAAGATGTGTTCTGACCATGTCCCAACCCCCCACGATAAAAGTAATCATTATGTACTGAAAACATACACTAATTAAAAAATAAATCAATCTAACTAGAAAAAATTTCAATAGATTGAAGTATCCTGAGGTATGTGTACTGCGTATGGTTTTACTCATTCAAACCCATAAATCAGAATCTTTAAAACATCTTTGAAAAGTGTTCATTGGATTGGAGGAGCGAACACAAAGGGCAGCCTCAATTTCTGAGGTGCTCTCATCCTAGTAAGACAGCTGCTGACTTTTATGATTGAGCAGGTCCTCTCACCGTTCTATCTCTGTCTGTTTTGTTATTGGAGGATTCCTATTTACTCAATATCACTTATGTCTGTTTTTCAAACCTGATTTAGGACCTTGAGGAAAACAACCAAGAATAAAAGACTCAGTCCAATATATTCCTAACAATATGCCAGGGATAAATCATCCATGAATTGCTTCTGCCTTCCTTGACATCACTGAAGGAAGCTTTGGACATGAAATGAAGCATAGCACCTTACCTGAACATGTCCAACACATCTACAGTTGCCAGCCAAAAGCTGTAGGAGTTGGCATAGTAGTTACAAGTTCCTAGTCCATGGCATTCAATGAAGGGAGCAGAACGAAACTCTTCCAAACAGGAACCTGGTGAGGCCAGTGCTTGTCCTGAACCCTCTGCCCCTGCACTTGTATGCTAGAAAAGACAAAGAAAAATCTGGCATTATACTCAGGTGCCATAATATCTTAGTAATTATTCAATAATGTGTTCCTTGCTTAGCCAAAAACTCAAATCCAGTGAATGGGACTAGGACGAGAACTAAAAGAACAGCATTCCCAACAAGAATAGTTATTAGAAACAATAGGTAGATTATGAAAATATGTATAAAAGATGTGTGAGGGGAAACAGTGCTTAGACAAAAACTCTGTGAACCTTAAGATTCTTACTATATAGAAGTGACATAAATTCCTCAAATTAGGGAGAAATGCACGTACGATGGAGAGTCAGCTATGAAGACAAAGGCAACAAAATATGCTTCATACCATCATAAAGGAATAACCAATCCACAGAGACTCCCATCCCTGAGGACAATGAGGAATCTGGATGGTCTGACTGTGAACTGCAATCACCATAGCTGGAGCTTCACATACTACACATCTGTTAAAGAGAAAGAGAGAGAACAGAATGAGTGTGAGGAGTGAGAGTATGAGTAAAGCCCTCTTCTTTCAAGCGTTCCTGGTATAAAGGCCCACTAAGGTGTCTTTAAGGCTCAGCAAAGAACAGAATGCCCTTTATGTATTGCTTTTGTATAAGTATTGTCTCCAAAAATATGTAACTATACACTAAATGTAAACATTTTCAAAAAAAGTAGAATCACTTGTATAGCAATTTTTCCAAACTTTCCTAAATCTATATGCATACATGCTATGGTCAATGCCATAGCTGAAAACACTTTGACTTTGCATATTCCACATAATGTTTGATGTCAAGCTGCACGAATGGAAGGTAGATATTTGGTAATGCTGCAACTGTGGTAAGAGCAATGCTTGATAAACTGGAAAAGATAGTAGACATTTTCTTAATTTCCACACTTTATTCTTGGTCGAAGGAATATTCATCGACTACCTGGCCATATCTAGGTAAGCGCAGCATATCAAGAATTCTGGGCAAGTACTCAGGCACTTGGAGATTTGTTGAGTCTATCAAATCAGCTAAAACAGCAATGAAGTGAATAAAGATAAAACTATAAGCCTTTAATAAAAAATATGAGTGAATTTCTTGAATATGACTCAGGCCAATTTATCACAGTTAATCTATATAATATATTTAGAGAATAGTTTACTCCCCAAAATTGAAACTGATAAAAACCTCTTCTCTCATTTCTCCCCTTTTCCTCTCTCCCATTCTCTTTCTTTTCCTCTTTTTTTCTCTTTCTGCCTCTCTCTTCCTCCTCTTCCTTTCTCTGTCTCTCTTTCTGCCATTTCCAGGTACGAATTTGCTACTGAAGTTTTCATGCTTAGATTAAATGTCAAAAAAGGTAGATTTTTCAGTGACTCATCCTTCATAGCTCCTAGAACCCTGTCTCATTATCAAAACAGATGTAGCACTACCTACCATTTCTAGGAGATGAGTTAAACTAGCATTCCAAGATGACAAAATCTGGGCCAGCAGGATGGCTTAGTAGAATAAGTGCTTCCCTGGCAAGTGCAAGGGCCCGAGTTCAATCCCTGTTCCACAAAAAAAGACTCTTACTGGTTATTGGTGCTATCCTCCTCTAAATTACTCATGTGTCAAACTCCAAGTATCTCTTTCTCCTTCCCAATTCCAATCAACTGTCAATGTCTGTTAATTGGAATAATGTAATACATGTGACCCAATGTGAGATCCAATCCATTCACATCAGAACTAATATAATACTCCTCAAAATATCTAGTCTCTCTGCCTTGGGACTATCTTTTCTATAATCTGCTACACACTGATTTTTTTAATCTTTCCTGAAGTATACTAAACCATGGGGACTCATAGTATAGCACATAAATTCAAAACTACAAACTGTCACTGAAAGAATTCTACCATTTGACTTAACTAAAAGCTAGTCCAAGCTGCCTTTCCAGTCTTTACACTCTTCTGCAATCTTTAATTAGTACATTCTAGACATATTTATTTATTACTTATTCTCATTTTCTCTACCTAGATGTCTTTCTCCTTTATAAGTGCTTGTGGATCCAGTCCTTTTAGTCAATCAAGAGCAAGCCAATTTAAAACACATTTGTTTCATATATTCATCACAGATTGCTCCCTGTAAAATTAAGCACTATATCACTTTTCCCATGCTTTTATAACATTTTTATCTGTTCTACTACAGCACTTAACCCAAACTTGTTATACATCAGATATATTTGCCCAATGATTGTGAGTTCTTTGTAATATTATACTATGTATAGCAGAATCTGGTCAAAATCAAATTTCCTCAAAATAAGAGTTAACACTTAATTGAACATTAAAAGCCAAACCCTTGTCTACTTAACCTGCAAGGAATATCGGCAGATTACTAGCTTTAGTCTGATTTCTGACCAGCTAAACTAACTGGATGATTGGTACAAAACAAAGCTAAACCAATATCTCACCGACTGATGAATGGCTGGATGCTCTGACCCTTCAGGGGTTCCATGTTCATTGGCATAGGCTCTGGAGTAGAAAGCCAGTATGAATAGTCATTTCTTGAAGCAAAGTTGCAAACATTATTGATGTTGCAGAACATGAAAGGCATGGTACTGAAGCGACGAAGGCAGCTGCCAGACGTCCCTGAGAGAGAAGAAACGGGAAGAAAAAGATGAAAGACCTCATCATGCTGATAGTTTAGTTTCCTTTAAAATAATATCAAAGAGTCTTTCAAAAAGAAACATTCCCACATTTCTTAGATAATAAATATGTTTTATTTCTTAAAATCTAATATTTATTCATATTTTAGAATTTCTACAATCAGGATGCATTTTGTAATTTGCACTGACATTTATTGCTGTAGCCCATTAGATACTTCCCAGAGTTTTTTTCATTTTTTAATTTTTATTTATTTTTTTCCAAAGTTGTTTTTAAAGCAGTGATGCATCATAAACAATGGTGTTGTACAAAGAATATTTTGTAGTTTACTGTGTATAACATCATACAGAGTCTTCCCAATATCATATTAATACTTTTTGCTTGAGGCTGCACTCCTTTCTAAGACATTCTCATTATGTATTTTGAGTAGGGTAGCAATCTTTTTAAGCCTAGGGATAATAACAGTGTTGAAAACTCTCCACCCCAATCACAGATAAGTATGGAAGTAAGAAAAAAGGAAAAAAGAGAAGGAAAACATTGAGTGGAAAACAAAACAAATAGGTTTTGCATTTCATGGCACATGGAATTAATATGAACTATGTGAGTAAACAAGTTTCTTTTGTTTACTCAAGAAAACATGAAAGAGGTGATATTTAAAAACAAATGAAAGGTTATGCATGTGGCTAAAGAATACCTGGAAATAGTTGAAAAAAGCATCCTTCCTCCTATCCATTTCCCTAATATCCTCCATAGTAGCTAATTGTATGCTTTCAAAAAGGCCAAGAGATAAGCGGAGAGAAAATGAACATATTTCACATATTTTGACTGATATATTTAAATTAAAATGAAAATTAAATTAATTTAAAGTATCATTAAATTTTTATATCTAAATTTTGAAGTCAGAAGCTTAAACTGATACTATATGAGTATTAGGATATTAGTTATCTTCTCTAAATTCTAAACCCATATTTCTAATTGTCTACATTATAATATTGGGGGCAAAGAACTCACAATCTACATTTGTACCTTGTTAACTGTCATTCTGGTGCTTTGTGAATACTGATTTTAAAAACAAACTTTTATAGCACTCTTTTAGAGATATCCAATGTAATAACTTGAACTGTCATTTAAAACATTATAAAATCCTCCTTAATAGTTGAAAATTATATGTTTATCCTTTTCCATTTGGAAATTTTATTGTTATTCCACTTCTTTCACTGAGTTTAATCTTAATGGATTTTTATTTTAAGAACTCTTTTATCGATCATCCTATTTTGCTGAAATAAAATTAAAAATAAGTTTTCAAAGTTTTTGTGACCAGAAGGCTCTAATCCTCTTAGTATATGTTTTATTTTGATATATTCTGATGGTAGATATTCATGCATAATTAATCAATAACATACCTTATAAAATTTGATAATTACTAAACAAAGAATTACGTATTATTAGAAAACTTTTCTGCCTTTTCCCCTTTTTCTAAGAGTCAGAGATTGAACCCAGACCCTTATAAATGCCAAGGAAGTGCTCTACCAACACCCACCCCACTCCAAAATTCATTTGAGTGGTGATTCAACCCACAGTCTTCACACTGAGCTACATACCCAGACTGCCACCCATTTGAGACAGTCTCAATAATTCACTAAATGTCCAGGCCAGGTTCAAACTTGAGATACTCCTGCCTTAGTTTCCCATAGTGCTGGGACTAGACTAGCCAAAAATATATTTCTTAATGAGGTAGATTAGGACTGAGTTAAGAACCTCAGTTAACTGAAACTAACAAACCATTATTTGAATCGTCTTTGAATTCATCTCCTGGAGGTTTTCACATTTCAAGGCAATGTATCATAGTATGATTCTTTCATAAAGTAGGTGATGGATGATGGTAAAAGGTATATGACAAAAGTAATTACTTACAGCATATTTCCAGAGAGACAGGCTTTAGCACAAAATATATAAGAAAGTTGAGGACTTCAAAACTGATTCCTTTAGAATTATACCTGTATACCTCTTGGATTATTCATATATCCAAAGGGGTATGATTATCTCTGACTTAAGATCCCTGATAAAAGACCATAGAGCATCAAAATGTTTCAGAATTTTTAATAGGATTGTGAGGGCCTAGGAATGTTTTCTAAATTTCCCAGGTTTAAACTGACTGATTTAGTCTCACTTATTCATTTTGCTAGGGGGAAAAAGTGGTTCAGGGAGAAGTGACTGTTTCAAGGTCACATGAGAATGAATGCCAACATGATAAAGAGTGTTCAGGGTCTCACTACTAGATTGGATTCATATTGATTCTCCTGTTTACAGCCTCCCAAAAGTTGGGATTACAGGCATGTACCATCACACCCAGTCTCAATTGCTGTCTCAGCGCACCCCAGGGGTGGGGCCGGCACAGCAGGCATGGGGATCAAACTCCTGGCCTCTGTGTTTGCCTGAGAAGGCGCTTTAATCCCCTGAGCTATTTGGCCAGCACTTTTCTTTCTTTCTTTTCTTTTTTTCTTTTTTTGTATGGTCATATGTAATTCTATGGACTCAGGACTCAGGATTTAGAGCATTTGTGTATTGGTTCACAGTGTTCAATTCCCAGTGGGTTCAGGATTCCCAGTGTTCAATTCCCACAGGGACTGGGTAAGGGAAGCGGGAAGAACAAGATTAAATGTGAAGGGGAGAAAGAAAAAGAGGAAAAAGTGAAGGGAAGGAAGAAGAAACAGAAAGAAGGAAAAAATGGAAACAACAGTTTTGTAAATGGAGAGGGGAAGAATTGACAGGAGAGGAAGTAAACGGGAAAAATAGAAGATATATTATGTTCAGGTACAAATTTCCTATGATGAATATGACCATTAAGTATTACAAATATGTACTAGTCAGAGTTCTGGATTTGCTTTCCAATGAATGTGTGTGTGTGTGTG
>NW_004524733.1:5374960-5384482 GCF_000260255.1 Octodon degus
AGACAGAGACAGAGAGACAGAGACAGAGAGACAGAGAGAGGCAGAGATAGAGAGACAGAGAGACAGACAAAGAGAGAGGCAAATTACTACTTTATTTGGCTTTGTAAAAGGACTTATGACCATTAGTTTCCATGTAAGTGGATGTACCTAGTCTGATGGACCAGGACTGGCTGGCAAGTATAACACTACAACCCAGGAACAGAGTGGGCAGTGAAGACCTCTTGAGTTTGGCTGTTTCAGGACTCTTTTCACAGAATGAATGGAGCAGCTAATGAGATCTCCAGGTGGCCTCTACCATAGATGTCCCAGAAACTGGGAGCCCTCACTATCTTCCTTAATGTCTTGATGGAGGTAAAGAAAGCAATCATTCCTAAAAAGTGCAAGTTGATGCCAAATGATGAACCCTGACATCCAATCAAAGTTGTAGGGGAAAAAATCTTGCAATGAAAGAATTCTTGAGAGTCATTAGCCCAGCATAATACCATCAACTAAGCCACTGACTTCAGCATACAGATGATACAGGGGAACACATTAAATGAACTGGATTTTTAAAATCAATTTTATTGAGGAACAAATAGCAATGAGAGTTTCAAAACAGGTTAGTTACAATAATTAATACATTGCAAATTGTTGTCTTCATAGTAGTTACTCACAGTACAAGATGAAGACATTATATCCCATCCAAATACTATTAGTACAAATCTTTCTTCTCATTGAATTAAGAGAAAGTAGCTGTATATCTAGTCTAACTATTTTGTATATACAGATACAAAATGGTCCTTCATTTATAGCCCCTTTTTTGTTTAGTTTTGATGAACTGGATTATATGAAAACACGTTGTTTTATTTGGCTCTACACTATTCTGACAATACTTTACCAAGTGAAAACATTTGTTTTAGGAGCTATAAACCAGCATAATTAAGCAATGACCTTACTTTCTTTGACATAAGACCCAACATTCTGTTTAGAATTTGTCTTTCATCATGATACAGACCAATGTCACAGAAGAGGAAACTATCTCCCATGAATTATAAACATTGCCCACTCAAGCAGCAGTTGTACTATAGAGAACCCAGGAAATCTGTTTCCTTAATAAATAAGTAAGCTAAAAGTACATGTGGCCCTTTTGAAAATGTCTTGCTTTAAGCCAAGAATTGTATCTCCCACTAGCTAATGAACTTTTTAAAGATTAGCTATCATTTATTCAAAAATCATAACTTATTTAGTTGCCCTTGAGATGGTTTTCTATTTGGAAGCCCCAGAAGAACAGATTGATATACTTTGGCCAAGGTTACTCTAGAACCCATCAGTATTTTTAAAAGAAACCCGAAAGAAAGAAATATGATGCTAATTATCTTACCCAAGTCTTGACCATGGGCTCTTTTATTTCCTTGGACATACAGCAGAGAAAAGCCTTCAGAGATTTGGACTGTTCCCTGTGGGCATTGTGGTGCATCCACTGTCTGGCTGTGGCGTGTGATGAGAAATCCATGGGCAACTGAAGTAGTTCCAGGGGGACCTGGTGGTCCTTGCAACCCATTTGGTCCCGGAGGACCATCCAAACCACGGGTACCTTTTTCCATGAATCATCAATATACAAGATTAAATAAGCTCTTATCCACTATTAAGGGTATTGACAGAACATAATTACCACATTTGATTAGTGAGTTTATTCAATATTTACAGAGAGTCTCTAGAGGCATTGTTAGAGCATAGAGCACAAAGACAGATAAGATATGATCCCTGACCCTCAAAGGAATTTAAATGTACTTTTTTTCAGCCATTGGTTAGAAACATTAGGAGCTAAGGTGAATAGAACTTTAAATAGAAGAACTGTTGCATATGGGAAACCTGTGTATTATCTAGTATCTTGATACACTCAAAGTGTTTGAACACCATGAACAAATTTCAGTCTACTGTTTTGTTCATTAATAAGAAAGGAAAGGTGTGATTTCTACCAGTCTGTCTGTTTCACTGGATTTTTAAAATGTTTTTTCTTCTGATTCTTTCTGGAGAATTGTTCTCAGGCATACTTTGTTTAGAAAATAGCCTAATGCATTCTGAAATAACCTTTTCAAAATCCTTATTTCAGTGTTCCACTGGCTCCCCTTCCCAATTTTACCTCTTAATTTAAGCACATTGATATTTCTATTTATATAATGGTTTTTAACCATTGTGTATATAGATGTTCATCTTTAAATTCAAAGCAATGCTGGTAATGGTGATGACAACAACTTCTTTTTCCTCTGGAAATACAAGTGTAATTAGTTGGCAGGATATTTGCTCTAGGAAGCTTATATACTATCCTGAATCTGCCTTGTTGGCATTGATTTCTATTTTTTACAATACAAATCCTTTATGTTTATATTATTTAGAGTTACTGACATATGCAACAATGTATTCAGTTTATGTTCTTCTATTTGTGTTTTAACCATTTTATAGTAGTGCTTTTTTTTACAAGTTGACTCAAATTCTTCTTGGAAGTAGGAGAACCCTAGATGTCAGAATTAATTTTGTTAGGAGTACCTATTAATGAGTGACCCAAAAAGTCTACATACAAATATATCACCTCAGTAAGAGATGTCACCAGCACTTCAAAGTTCTATGGGGATCACCTAAAATTTCATTTATATTTATTGCATTTTATGTGTGTGTGTTGGGGGGATTACACCTTAGTGTGGTAATTTCAAATATGGATGACTTCACAACAGTTCCAAAGTGGTTAAGGGATTTAAATCAATAAACTGAAAATTAATAGAACAAGTGATTATGTTGAGTACCTGAAGGAAGAGCTGGATTTTCAAGTGCTTTAAACACATAAGTAAAAACAACCTTTTATGCTGCTCTTACAGTGGCAAATCTCTTTGATATACCTTCCTATTTTTCCTCAGCTCCAGATTCACTAGTGTATTAGGCTGACACTCTCAAGATCAAAGCTCCAAGTGAAGGACTATATAGAGTCCTCCCAGTCAAAAAGATGACCATTCACAGCACTGTTTTGGTTGTCTCACCTGGCTGGCCTGGCAGACCTGTGTCTCCTTTGCGCCCTCCTGCACCATCAAAGCCCGGGAGTCCATTACGTCCAGGATCCCCTGGAGGGCCAACTGGACCTACAGAAAAAGAAATAGGGTAAAGTAAGTCCACATGCAAACAGAGTTAGGAGACAAAATTTTTTGGTTGTTTGTGCTTTGGTGGTACTGGAAATGGAACCCAAGGTGTTCACACTGAGCTATATCCCCAGCCTTTCTTTATTGTGTTTTTTTATTTTGATACATAGCTTCATTAAGTGTCTAAATTGCTACAGTTATCTTTGATTTTGAGATCTTCGTCTTTCAGCCTTCCAGCATGCCAAAATTATAGGTTTCTGTATTACACATTGCTGTCTTTGACATAGTTGCTTAGATTGAAGATATCAGCATACAGAGCTACTCAGGGGCCAGAGAAATAGCTCAGCGGTGTAAAGTGCCTGCTTAGGCAAGCTTAGGCAAGCACAGGCACTGCAGTTTGATTACTGGCACCACATGCTACACCAGCCCTGCCCCCAGGATGGGCTGAGCTAGCCAAAAAAATTAAATAAATAAAATTTTGAGAATATGTACAACTTTAAATAACCAATAAATTCTATGCAGAGTATATATTTTTAAAAAAGAGTTATCAAGGAGAAAAATCTGAACATTAATTGTTATTTTCAAAACTGATGAAAATTATTTGTATAATCATCACAGCTATCCTATATATATGCCAGCATGATTTTTCCCCCTCTATTTTTTCCTCTTTTCTCCTTTTTCTCATCTTCATTATTTAATCCTTAAGTTTAGTTTCTTTCCATTTTACTATATCTATTATACCTTTCAGGTTTTATTTATTCTTTCAGGTTCTTACACTACAGAGACAATATGGTATTTACACACGTGGGTCTGATTTATTTCATTTATGAGTATAGTCTCTAACTGCATTCACTTGCCTATAAAGCTTTCAAGTTTGTCTTTCTTTATAGCTGAGTAATACTCCATTATATAAAAATACCACATATTTTTCATCCATTCCTCAGGTGATGGACATTTAATGCAATCCCTATCAAAATATCATCAATGTACCTCATAGATCTAGAGAAATCATTCCTAAAAGTTATTTGGTACCAGAAAAGACCTAGAATAGCAAAAGCACTCTTGGGCAACAAAGGCAAGGCAGGAGGCATTACAATCCCAGACTTGAAATTATACTACAAAGCTACTGTGATAAAATCAGCATGGTACTGGTAAGCAAAACCAGACCCAATAATCAATGGAACAGATTAGAAGATGGAACTACAAATATAAACACACTCAGCCACCTTATTTTTGACAAATGGCCCAAACTTGTTGAATGGAAAAAAGATAGCCTTTTCTACAAATGGTGCTGGAAAAATTGTGTCTCCACACACTCATAACTAAAACTAGACCCTGGTCTATCACCATGCACTAAATTAAAGTCAAAATGGATTAAAGCTCTAACTATTAAAACTGAAATACTATCTGATTTCTTTCACTTATGAGTATGGTCTCTAGTTGAATCCATTTACTATTGTGTAAAAATATTACATCTTTTTTTATCCATTCTTCAGTTAATGGGCATTTGGGTCGAGGAAACAATTTTTTAAAGGCTTTATGGAAATAATTTTTAATTTTATCCCTCTTTTACATCTTATCCAAAGATAAAAGCCAAATGTAGTAAACACTGAAAGATTAAAAAAAAAAATAAAACTGAAACACTAAATTTACTGAAAGAGAAAGTAGGAGGGAATCTTGAAGACATAGGGGTACACAGTGAGTTCATGAACAAAAATGAAACTGCACAGGAAATACTTCACAGAATCAACAACTCAGATCTCATCTTATTCAGAAGTTTCTGCAAGTCTAAAGAAATCACCAACAGAGTGCAAAGACATCCCACAAATTGGGAAAACTCTTACCCAATAATCACTCAGAAGTCAATAGACATAGGACTTCTATCTAGAATATATAAAGAACTGTAAAATATCAGGCCCCCAAAATATAAAGATCCAATCCAGTAATGGACATCTGAGATGAAAACACACTTCTCAGAGGAAGAAATACAATTGGCAAATAAATACATGAAAATATGTTCCACAACATTGGTCTTTTGAGAAATGCAAATTAAAACAGCACTGAGATAGCATCTTACTCTAGAAATAATGGCTATCATGAAGAATTCAACTAATAACCAGTGCTGTAGAGGCTGTGTAGAAAAAGGAACCCTTCTCCACTGTTAGTGAGAATGTAGACTGCAACAACCACTGTGGAAATCAATGTGACGATTTTTCAAAAAACTAGGACGGGAAATCCCATTTCACCTAGCTATAACCCTTCTGGGTAATTTCCCAAAAGAACTGAAAACATCATATCATAGTGATATATGTGCACCCATGTTTATAGCAGCACAATTTGTCATGGTCAAATCTTAGATTTAACTTTAAACAATATATTTGCTTCTAAAGAGATTCCCTTAATATGGCAGTTTTGTTCTTTGCCTTCAGTTCAAGGATGCAATGTAGGTTCCAAATTTTGCTATCTATACCACCATAGGCAGGACTGTTACTGTCAGGTACCTTTATAGAAAAATTATACTCAGGGAGAGAAGACTGAAGTTATTGTGAATTTAAATAAATTTTAAAAAAAGATTTTGGGGCCAGGGAGATGGCTCAGTAGAATAAGTGCTGCCCTGGCAAGTGCGAGGGCCTGAGTTCAATCCCCAGTTCCGCAAAAAAATAAAAAAATTAAATAAAAATAAAAAAATAAAATTGGCTATAAGCATAGAGTCAGAATGCCAAGTAGAAAATAGTTTTAAAAATCACTAAAGTTCTGTAGGGTACAGTTCAGTGGTGGGGCAGCTGCCAAGCATGCATGCTGAGGACTCTGGGATTAGATTCGACCCACAGAAGAGCAGTCTTTTCACTGGCTGAAGTAGATACAGTATTTGATCTTAAAAGCATGACCATTTTATTACAGAATTTTTATTACTAACAGTCATTCAAATTAGACTGCTCAGAGGGGGAAATATGACTGGACCTAGAAGAAATATGAGTATGAGATATTAACAGTCCCGTATTCTAGTTGCTGAGAATCCTTTTGTCAGAGCCAGAATCTGAAATGCAAAGGAAGAACCAAGAAAATGTTCTGCAATAGGCATGTCTTCAAAGATGGTCTAGAAAGCTACCTGGTAAACCTTGAGGGCCTGACAGTCCTGGTGGACCTTTTAAACCAGGCTGGCCAGGGATGCCTGGAGGACCAGCATCTCCTTTGATTATAACACTTTGTCCTGAAGGACCAGGTAATCCAGGAGGACCTAAGAGAAAAAATACCCAAAGGTGAAAATGGAGAGGAAAATGTCAGAAGAAATGGATTCCAAAATGATCTAAGGTAAGAATAAATATTAGTGTGAGAGAAACAAGTTACATGTATTTGGCAACTGCCATATTAAATAGAAATCTGTTTGGGAAAACTACCATTATTTCACCAGAAAGCAGAAAAATAAACAACTTTCTTAGAGTCAATAGAAAATTAGACATATCCTATTTTTAAGTTATAAGCACTATTAGTTACTAAAGTGTTTAATTAATTACAAAGTTGTGAACACTGTTGCCAGGGAAGACAAGCCCATTCCCTTGTAAGTTCATTGTATTTCTGACACTGTTTGCAGTTATTGTTTGTAGTAACTATCCAGGAATACACTCAGCTAATAAGGGGATTTATCAGATGACCCTTTACAGTTTACCATCTATAAGCTTCTCAGCACAATAACAATTTAATTTTAAGATATGCAAACATACATATGTAACTTGTTCTTAGGATATGTTCAAGTGAATATGTGAAAGTTAGTATCAAGGCCAGTAAGAATCTCAGTTAAAGCATTCTTATAGATCATATATCCTATTAAATTTGAAATGTGTGCTATCTATGTTAATAAAATGGAACCCTTAAGAGAAAGAGATTAAGAGATTAGCAAATTATAGACTTTGACAGTTTAGCTGAAGGGACACAAGCTTTCATGTTCTTTCATTTGTCTAGCTAGATATCAGGCATAAGTAGTTTCAGGAGTATTTCTTACCTGGGGGTCCAGTAAGTCCTGGTTCCCCCTCAGGACCAGTTGAACCAGGCACTCCAATGGGTCCTTTCATGCCTGAAAAGACAGTACAAACAATTTTACAGCAAAGCAAAAGGGCAGCTTTTACTCAGACAAATCAAAATATGTGTATCTTGGCCCAAAAGAGTTTAATATAAAAGGAAAACTCCAATCACCCCCTCAAATACCTGGGAATCCAGCAACGCCAGGAAGACCAGGATCTCCTTTCATTCCATTTAGACCTGGCCGGCCAGGATTACCCTGAATACAAAAGATCATTAGAAATAAAATTGTGGGAGAAAGTAAGGGAAAGGAGGCCAAGGTACTCTGTAGTAATTTATAGCAGTGTCTGCAGCGCTAACACTGTAGGATTCAAGTCCCAGTTTCCCATCTTATTACTGTGTGTGACCAAGGTGATTATTTAATCTCTTTAATCCATTGTTTTCTGTTATGATTTATATAGGTATCCCCCAAAGCCTCATGTAGTCACTAGGATGGGTTTCTAGACTTTGTGATTAATTCATGATCCAATTTTGGGGTTATAGGTATGAGTGCTGGTGGGATTATTGGTGTGAGTGCTACACACAACCTGGGGTGGACAGCCTGGATACAACATAAGATAGACAGACTTGCTCTTTGTTGCCTTTGTTGCTGCTGTTCCACCCTTTTGCCTTCCCTTTTTGCTGTTTTCCACCACCATGAACTTCTGCTCTCTGCCATGTGGTACTCTGCCTTGGAGCCAGCCAAGTATGGATGGAAATCTCCACAAACTCTGAGCTAGATAAACCTCTCCTTTCTTAATTTTGGGTGTCAGGTATTTTGTCTCAGCAATGAGAGAAAAGATAACTGAGGTACTGTTTCACCTTTAACAATGAGGAAACGATAATATATAACTTGTACTTCATGAAGTGTTGGTGCAGATTTAATAAGATAGTTGACATTAAGTGTTTAGAAAACTGAATAGGCTGTGTATTTATCAAACAGTAATGTTTTATTATTAACAAAGCACTACCTTTCCGATGTAAATCTGAAGCAATAAATACATTGATTAGATAACAAATATAGAAATGTTAAATTTTAAAATATTTAGCAAGTCCATTATAGGGCCTGTTAATCAGTCTTGAGCATAATAAAAAGTGAGGAAAGTGTAGATAATTGCTCTAAAATGAATCTAAAGTAAAATATAAAATAGCAAAATCACTTAAGAGGTTATTGCAATAGTCCAAGTATAGGAAAATGAAGTTGGTAATAGCAATAAAAAGGGGTACTATAGGGGCCAGGGACATGGCTCAGTAGAATAAGTGCTTCCGTGGCAAGCACAAGGGCCTGAGTTCAATCCTCGGTTCCACCAAAATAAAATAAAACAAAAAATAAAAAGAGGTACTGTGACAATATATTTGTATAATAAAATATGAGAAAATACTAAAAAATAAAGTGGGTGGAAGCATGTCAGAAAAGACCCAGCTTGAAGGAGTTTAAAAACATGAGATAATGAGAGCACCAAAATAAATAATAGTTAGGAAACTTAAAAACCACTGAAAAAAATTAGAAATTTGGAGACCACTACAGCAATATGAAAATGAATAGGGACAAGGGACTTTTGCTTACAGCAGAGCTGACTGGTACTGTATATGTAGAAGTAGTACTAGAGTTTATCACTTTCCCAGCAGAAAGTGGTTGCCGTAAAAATCATTAATACACATTAAATCTAAGGGGAAATTTATATTTGCAAGAACTTAAGGTACTTTTCCACAGTTTTGCTTATTAAGCAGAAAACAGCAATAACACAAATAAGAAAATAGATGACGACTTGATTGGCAAATTAAAAATAAGATCACAAATGAAGGGCAGGTGGACATCAGGAACCTCTTTATCTGTTATGCTGACGACACAACATCAGTAATTTAGTATTCCAGCTGAGGATACATAACCTAAATCTAAACATGACGAGTATCAGGCAAAATGAGAATCCTATTTTTAAAATAAGGGAAGTGATAATTTTCTAAAAATGTTAAGGTCATATAAGAGAAATAAAAAAGGTTAGGAATGATTCCATATTATAAGAGACTAAAGAGACATGACAACTAAGTGTGATTCATGATTTGGTCTAGATACCACTTTAGAGGGAGAAATACTACAGAGGATACTACTAGGTCATCTAATATAATTGGAACCCTAAAGGCAGAACTTAAAAAAGTATTACATATATCTATGGCTAGTCTTCTAAAGTTAATAATATACTATGGTTATATGAGAAAGGTTTTTTAATCCCTTACATAGGAAAGTAATGGTAAAGGGCCATGATTGATGTAACTTACTATCATATATTTCATGAAACAAACATGATGGCACATATATAAATATGCACCAAGGAAGGAAGGAAGGAAGGAAGGAAGGAAG
>NW_004524733.1:5384612-5401375 GCF_000260255.1 Octodon degus
AAAAAAAGAGAAATGTATCAGTTAAGAATCTTGGACTTTCTCCTGGACAGAAACAACATTATGAAAATGGAAATAATCTCAAACTTATACAGATTCAATGCAATCCCAATTAAAATGTCATTGCCATTCATATACCTCACAGATCTAGAAAAAAACATTCTTAAAATTCATCTGAAAGCAGAAGGCACCCAGATCATCAAAAGCAAACCTGGACAACAAAGAAAAAGCAGGAGGCATCACAATCTCAGACTTGAAATTGTACTACAAAGTTACTGTGATAAAATCAGCATGGTACTGGCATAGAGACCTGCAGATCAATGGAATAGATTAAAAGATACAGATACAATTAAAACATATTTGACGATCTTATCTTTTACAAAGGGGCCAAACACCTTCACTGGAAGAAACACAGCCTCTTTAATACATGGTGCTAGAAAAACTGGCTTTCCACATGCCGAAGAATAAAATTAGACCCATGTCTATATCCATGCACTAAACTGCAATGAAAATGGATCAAAGATTTAAACATTAAAACAGAAACACTAAGGGGCCGGGGAGATGGCTCAGTAGGATAAGCGCTTGACTGGCAAACGCAAGGATCTGAGTTCAATCCTTGGTTCCGGAAAAAAAAAAAAAAAAAAAAAAAAAAAAAAAAAAAAAAAAAAAAAAACAGAAACACTAAATCTCCTAGAGGGAAATGCAGGTAGAAATCTTAAAGATGTAGGTGTAGGTAAAGAGTTCATGAGTGAAAGCCAAACTACATGGGAAATACTTCAAAGAATCAACAACTAGGATATCATCTTTTTGAAAAGTTTCTGCCTTCAAAAGAAATTGCCAAGAGAATAAAAAGAAAATCCATGAACTGGGAAAAAAATTATAGTCAATTGCCCCTCTGACAAAGCTCTCTGTCTAGAACATATAAATAATTTTTAAAAATCAGGCCTCCAAAATTCAAAGACCCAATGCAAAAAATATTACATTTGAGATGCAATACACTTCTCAGATGAAGAAATGCAAATGGCAAATAAATATGTGAAAAAATGTTTTATATCATTGGTCTTTCCAGAAATTAAAAAAAACACTGATATTCCATCTTACCCAAGAAAGAATGGCTAGCATCAATAACTCAACCAGCAGCAAATGCTGGAGGAGCTATGGGGAAAATGGATCCCTTCTCCACTATTAGTGGGAGCACAGACTGGTATAACCACTATGGAAATCAGTGCAGAAATTCCTCAAAAAGTTAGGATTAGAGGTCAGATTCAATCCAGCTATTCAATCCACCTCCTGGGTATTTTTCCAGAAGAACAGAAAACATCATATCACAGTGATTTATGTGCACCTATGTTTATAGTAAGTAGTGTAGTCTGTTATAGCTGAATCTGGGAAGCAACCCAATGCCCATCACATGAGGAATGGATAAAGAAGATGTAGTTTTACAAAATGCAGTATTAGTCAGCTATACAAAAGGATATATTTGAGGCTTTTATAGGTAAATGGATGCAACTAGAGAACCTTAAAGTAAAATAAATCAGACCCGCATAGGCAAACATCATATTCTCTTCATAGTGTAAGAACCTAAAAGAGTAACTAAAATCTGAAAGGTGTAATAGATACTGTGAAAGGGAATGAACCTGTTCAAAAAGAAGGAATTACTGAGATGAGAAGGACACGACAGGGAGTGGGAGAAAGAGATATATCGATGCATTTAAGCAGGATGGTTTGGATAATTGTACTGTGGATTTCTACTGGTCTGTGGAAAGAAGCAGTTAATGCTTAATTTTTCATTTTTTGAAATAATTTTTATCTTCTCATTTTTCCTTCTTCTTATAACTTTTTCCTTTCTTCCAATTTTGCATGTATGTATCTGGCAATCTGAACAACTAATTTGAAGAGAACAGTACGCAATACAACAAATATCGTCAAATTCATGTAAGTTTGTTTAGTAAAAATTTGTATTATTTGTAGTTTTCTCTGCTTTAACACTGTTTAATACTCACTTTAATAAATAATAATTAAAAATGAATCTTGAATGCAGTGGTGTAAGAGAGAAGAATGAAATAAGATTTAATTTTTAGGAATTGATAACTAGAAGAAGAGAGATGCTATGGAAAAAAATATTAGATATTTAAAAAATTTAAGACCTCCTACTTGTTAGACAATTTTTTCTACTGCTCACTGAAGACAGCCCAGACCATGCTGGCTGTCAAAATTTATTATTTATTTATTTATTTATTTATTTTTTAATTTTTTTAGTTTTGGCAGAGCCAGGGATTGAACTCAGGCCCTTGTGCTTGCCAGGGAAGTGCTTATTCCATTGAGCCTTGTCCCCAGCTCCCGGCTGTCAAAATTTATTTGACAACCTGCTTGAATGCATGGTGGTAGCCTTGAGAATATATAAAGAAGGAAGTTTCTCTGGGTCATACAAGCCAAGGTAGAAAGCAAATGAGTGGATATGCTATTATTCTCTTTTCATAGGTGAAAACATAAACCCAGAGTATTTGTTTTCCTGGTAGATATAAGATGAAATGAGTAGTAGAGCTGAAAGTTCACCCTAACTCTATCTAATCTCAACGCGAAAATACTACCACTCACCATAATCCTATGGCTGGACTCACCCACATGCCATGTTATGATTTTCACATCTTTTCTGCACAAATTTGCTATCACTGAAATTATCTTTCGAGGAACCCTTTTGCTATCATAGAGCAAAATGCCATAAAAAATATTGACCTTCTACTTTTACATTAATTTACCAAGTGAGTTGTTGATACTCTTGTCAGTACTAATTAAGTGCTAAAGTTTAGAATTGTCATTTGAATTCAAACACCCACACTCTTCTCTCATCAACTATCTACTTGATTTCCTACCGAGAGTCCTGGTGATCCTTGATCTCCTTTCAAACCTGGCAAGCCAGGTTGCCCAGGTGGGCCTGGGTTTCCTCTTTCTCCTTTAATACCTCCATTTCCAGGGAGACCACGGGGACCTTCTGGACCTGGTAGACCTTGATGATTGATGTACAACAAATGACAAAATTTCAGTACAGCACAAGAGGAGTATAAATGTCAATATCAATACTCTTCATATTAGTTTACGTGTAAAACTGAAACTGTGTTAAAATATATTGACCTATTCTGATTCCTTTTCTAATGTAAATTGGATTGGGTTCCTTTCGTTATTAATGTTAGCTTGTATGCCTTCTGGCTTAAATTTTATTATTCATTTAATCCCATACATATGTATCTAAATAAAAGATTCAGGAAATAATTTGCTTCTGAATTCCTAACAAAGCATTTGACTTAAAACTGAAATGAAATAGACACAGTAGGGCACTGTTCTCAAATTGAAGCATGCAAACATCAAAATAATATGATTTTATGATTCAAATTCTTTGTCCCACCCACAGAGTTTCAGCTTTAGTAAGGTTGGGGAGAGACCCAAGATTCTGAATTCTAACAAATTCAAGGAATTCAGGCTACTGTTATTAAAATGAAATTGCTTAGGATTGAGGATGTATGTAGCTCAGTGGTGGAGTAGCTCAAGTGAGAGGTCTTGGGATTATTCCCAGTGACAAAAATAAGTAAAATCCATAAATAAAAGATAAAATGGGTTTATTTGTAAAGTGACATTTATTGATTTTTAATTACTATGCAATTAATACAAATAAATTAACTTTAATATTGTTCTAGTGATATGTTTGATACATTTGAATATTTTTAAAGGTCCGAATTTAGTCAATATAGTGCTTTAAACATTTATTTTAGAAATGTTTTCATGGACTGGGGATACAGAGCAGTGGCAGAGCAAATTGTGAAGCTTTGGGTTTATCCCCAGTACTGCAAAAGAAAGTTTTCATAATTTTTACATTTAAAATATGTTAAAGAAAAAATTTTGCATGTATCATGTGGATAAACAAAAATAATTTAAGGTGAGGCTTCACAAAGAGTTTTCTTTATATTTTTAATCTTTCTTTTTAAATAAAATAAAAATCTCAGGCCCATTATATGAACAGGGACATACTATCATTGATCAAGTCTTTTGTCAGCAGGTGGAAAATAGGTGCTATTTGTTTGTACAGTGTTTACAACTGAGACTGAGAATAAGTACTCATTTC
This sequence comes from Octodon degus, assembly GCF_000260255.1. Lineage (NCBI taxonomy): Eukaryota > Metazoa > Chordata > Mammalia > Rodentia > Octodontidae > Octodon > Octodon degus. The sequence continues at coordinate 5,388,727 of NW_004524733.1, forward strand.
TTAAGGAAGTAATTACAAGGTCCCAATAATGAGTTCAAAGCTAGCACATACACCTTTCGTCTTCAGGTAGCCTCAATTTTTAATTGATCTAAACCAAAATTAAAAAAAAAATTAGTAGGAATTACAATTTTTGGGTGTGTTTGTTTTGGGCTTTGAGGCAGTCTCTCAGAAATTAGAATACTGAGTTCAAGTTTACTTATGAACAGAGAGCCATCATTTTGACCTAAGATCAAATGTCACCTTTAGTTCTCTTTCTAAATTTTGTTAAAACTCAGAATCAGTGATTACTGATTAAAAACACCGGAACCTGGAGCTAGAGTCCAGAGGTTCCAATCCCAAGTCTATTAATCATCAGCTCTTTGATTTACCAGGATGGTTAATCTTCTTGCTTTAATTGCTTTTTCTATAAAGTAGAAATAAGAAGAGTATCTGCTAGTCAAGCATGGTGGCACATTCCTATAATTCCAGAATTAGTCGTGGTTGAGGTATAAGGATTCCAAATTCAAATCCTGCCAGACAATTTAGAGTATGCATCAGAATTTTTAAAATGGGCCTGAGAGTATGCAGCTCATCGTGAAGGTACAGAACCCAGCACAGTCAAATAAATAAATAAATAAATAAATAAATAAATAATAAAAGAGTAGTATCTGCTTTACCAGGTTGTTGTAAAGATCAAATGACATTACATGTATAAATTATTTAGCATAGTGCCTGGCACACAGTAATAAAAAAAGGTTAGTATTTTTATAATTATTAACACTATTATCTTCATTAGTAAAATGGAAAGTAAATGCATATCTTAAAGTATGAACATGTTTTAAATCTTTCAGATGTTTTTATGTGATTTCAAAAAATGGAATGACTACATCTGGCACATGAGAAAAAATTTCAGGTTTGCAGGACAATAGCAATTGTATTGTTAAACAATTTAATTCATATAGTCACTTTAACCTGGTAGCCAGACAACATAGCAATTCCCTTACCCATCACAAAGAACTATTTGGAGTAGTTTGACACTTAAAAACCAAAACAAAAGCAAAAACACGATTCATTAGTTCAAATCCATTAAATAGGGTTTGTTAAGCAAATACATTAGTTTGTATCATTTAGAACAGAAGTCAGGTAGCAAATCATCTCATTTAGAGAAAAATAAACTGTGAACCAATCTTATAAAATTAACAAGGGAAGATTTAAGATCGGAAAAAGAGATGCTTTGACAACCATTCTTTCCCAGTTTGAAAGACTACCAGAGGATTGTATCATTTGAAAAATAAAACAGGGGTATTACTTGTTTTTTGCAATTAAAAGGGAATAGTAGGAATTTTACATGCAGATGCATGCCTGCTGTTTAGAACTTCACATTTGACTTAATGAATTACTAATGACATACAGTACAAATAAGTTATTTTTAATAGCATTTAAAAAATCTATTTATTTATTTATTTATTTATTTATTTATTTGGTACAGGGTATTGCTATACAGCTCAGTCTCCTAGTGATCCGCTTGTCTCATTCTCCCTAGTGCTGGGATTATAGGCGTGTGCCAACACACCTGGTTTTGGTGGCCCTCTCCGCATGGAGCCAGCAGGATTGAACCTGGGTGGAGCCAGCAGGATTGAACCTGGGTCTCTGCGTTTGCCAGGCAGGTGCTTACACTGCTGCACTATCTCCGCGGCCCAAAACCATTTAATAGTTTACCTCTTTCATTATTGAAAATGGGCACAAATACACAGACCATTGAAGCAAACAAATGTTTCTCAGGAAAATAAAATCTCTATGGAAAGATTATCAATTGCCCAAGTGTCTGTCTAAGAAAATGTCTTAGTGCAATCTAGAAGGCAAAAGTAAGTGTATTTTCATTTAAAATTAAACATGTCTTTATACAGGATTATTTATCGTAAACAAAACTACAAAGACTTCATATCACTTCAAGCTTGATTATAAATATGCCATACTATCATCACCAACACATCAAAACCTAACTAGGTAATATTTGAGGATTACAGCATTCTTCAGTAGCTTCTAAACTTTGCTTTTATTTATAGCAAAATAAACTATATATCTCTTAACACACATTTAAAGCATTAAAATCTAATAAACCAGTGAAGAGTCTAACCTTGAAAACCTGGGAAGAGCAGAGTTCACCAAAGCTCAAAGATCGATGTTAGCAGTATCAGACATCACACAGTACAAAATAAGATTATGAGTTAGAAGTAGTTCACAATATAGCATAAGTTAAACAATTATTCTTTTTGCCAGCATTTCTTGGACTTATAGCATAAATGGGATGCACACAGAATCATACTGGAGATGGAGAGCCAAACTGTTTAAATAGTGCTTCTTATAGAGAATAAGCTGCTGGTCTTCATTAATAGAACAAAAATGGAAAACTCTACTGAAGACACTGTGTTAACCCCAGTACTGTGGCTTTCAAAAAGTTGGCTTCTCAAAACATTCAACTTGGCAAGGTAATAAGGTTTCACTGACAGCCTTCAGCTCTTTTAACAAAGGAGTAATTTTGGATGAATGTTTATCTTGGCCTCTGCCATCCTTCAATAAAGACACAAGGTAAAATCTCTCTTTATATGTTCAGACTGAAGCAAGGAGAGATTAGTTAACTTTAGAGGCTTCACTGGCAAAAAAATTAAAAAGTCATTGGTGACTAAAGAGAAAACTCAAAACACATGTGTAATTGTACTTTCATTTGTTTTATTTGACAATCAATCAGTGAAGCCACATTCTGGTTTTATTTCATAATTCATCATGTAGTTTTCCTCTGTAGATTATTTATTTTCTTCCTTTTTTTTTCCGGAACCGGGGATTGAACTCAGGCCCTTGCGCTTGCCAGGGAAGCGCTTATTCTACTGAGCCATCTCCCCAGCCCCTCTGTACATTATTAATTGCAGCAAACTACTTAAAGAAAAAGCCAATGTATATTTGTACAGAATTGAACCTGAAACTAAAGATTCAAATTTTCCAAAGATGTGAAGACTATCATTGAAGGGGTACTTTAAATATTTTGGCATGCAATAGCTCACCCCAAACCACAGAAGATATTACAATTATTTTAATGTAGTTCAATGCACATATTTACTCAAGCAATTCATTAGTACAAGGATCATTAAATAAAATGATAAAAGCTACACATAGAACATCTCTTGGTTACTGTTAATTGACTATAAACACAATTTACTTACAAGTCTTGCTGTGATTTATGAACAATGAATACTAGCAGAGGGAATAAATGGGGCGAGAGCACAGAGTCCGAGAAGTTTAAAGACCTCAGATTGTATTCTTGACTGTGCTACTTAATAACTATATGAGTTATTTGTTATTTGGTTAATTCAATTGCTCATAGCATAATGGGAATACTGTTATCTGCCCTAACTTCCCTCATAGGATTAATAATGGAGGGCAAGTTTTAAAATACAGACTTAATGTCCGCCATGTACAAGGTGCTACATGGAATGTAAAAATGAATAAGACTCTTGACTCTGCCCTCAGGGAGCTTACAACAAAAGTACATTATATGATGGAAATGGTAGCATGCCACATAAACAGAAAGCATTACTATAATTGCCCAATAAGGAAACTTTTTAAATGATTGATACTTTGAAATTTAGAAAGTTAAAATTTGACTTACACAGCAAACTAACTCAAGCTAATGCTTACAGCACTGCCTAACCACACAATTAGTTCAATAAATTAAAATTACTACCAAGCATAATTTAGAGTTTGAGTAAAGACATTTTCAATGTGTTTGATATATTAAGACCAATAATAAGAACTCTCAGAATAATATCTCGTTCAAAAATGGCATTTTAATTTAAGTCAGTGGCAATGAGAACTATGAACATATCACAGCAAAACTTCTAAGACTTTAATTTTGAAAAGGTTAAATTTTAATGAGTTATATGCCAACTCAATTTTTTGTATGAGGCTTTCAATTCATTGTTTTTCAAACCATCTAAGAAAAGTTAACTAAAAATTCCTAAGAAACATAAAATCTTAGACATAAGTGGTAATTATTAAAGATGAGTTGATTGTTCCACTAGTATAAATCTGATTTCCAGGTCGGGGATATAGCTTAGTGGCATAAGTGCTTGCCTGGCAAGAAAATAGTCCTGAATTTGATCCTTGGTACACAAAAAATCTGATTTTCACTTAAGGTTGTACTTTGCAATTGTTGTAAAGAAGGCACCACTGCAGAGACCTGGTTCCAGCAATAATTTAGAGTACATTTGGTAAGTGGGAGTTGTTAAATTGGTTTTAAGTGTGGCTACTCTGTTTTTCACCCTTAAATATATTCTAGTACCTTAGGAAAAAAGAAAAAGCTCCTTGCTGACATTTTACTTTAGCAGTGATGAAGGTATAAGAAGTCCATACAAGTAGGACAAGTTTGGACTCAAAATTCATTCATAGTACCCCGTAGTCACTTTTTTTCTTGGTAATTGTTAAATCACATGCTGTATCTTAACCTGCTTGATGACATCCATTTAGGAAGAACAAAAGAACCAATTGTTAGGGGTTAATAATGCTTTTAAGGAAACAGAAAACAAGAAAGTAGTTGGAATGCCTGGTCTGCTATAGCCAAGCCTTCTAAAATAGTAGAAGCAATTTTGCATCATTAATTTATCAAATCTGTAACTTGAATAAGAGAAAATAAGCATCAATCCATGCAATAAATATCCTTTGTGGAACGATATGGTGCCACTAGTACATACACAAGTCAATGTCATCTATTCCAGTAAGTAACAGTATTGCCTTGAACACGCTTATTGACCTGTTTGGGCTTCAATTTCTCATATGTAAGAGACTCTGTCCTTGACCAAACTTCACAGGTACATTCTAGGGCCTTTTTCTGGCCTGTCAAGTCCAGTTATAAGAATGCTGCTAAGTCATTCTAAGGAAAGTCCCTTTATAATGTTCAAAATCTGATCAAATTCCTCATCCACACCCTTTGTGTCTAAGTCCTTTGCCTACCTTTAGCAGGATCCTGTTAAGTAAGCTTAGCAAGAATCCTTTACCCTTGACGCCTCCTCAGTTTAAGTTTCCATCACTGCCCTCTTCACTCTACTCCTTTGTGAAAAATTTCTTTGTCTTTTTGAGGTGAGTTCAGTCACTCTACCCTATTGTTTGTTATAACCTTTCCTCTATTGCAATAGTCTTGAATAAAAATTTGTCTTTCCATCTTGAACAAGAATACAGTCAGCAATTTCTTTGGTCTGATATTGTGTGGTTCAATGACATAATAGATCTGTGGAAAAGTAAGAAACTAAGGAATCAGAAACCAGGCATGGTCCCACATCCTTGTAATCCCAACACTCTGGGAAACAAGAGGATCACAAGTTTACATCTAGCATGAGGAAAGCATGTTCCCCCAAAGGGATAGGGACATATGGTTCAATTCAGAAGTTCTGAATTCAATTCCCAATACAGAGAAAATAAATTTCCTTTACAGAAATAAATTAAGTAGGGAATTAGCTCAGACAGTGACAGAAAGCTTCCTAAAAGTCATTTTGAAAATGCATTAGTTTTTAATTTATTAAATGGAAAAAATTCTATCATTCTCAATAATCAGACCTAAGGCATAGACTTTTGCCCCTTTTAATTTCCCCAAAAAATCAGAAAAGGACTATGTATCTACGATAATAATGAGAAATTCAAATATTTGTGGCCCTTTTTAATCCTGATTAGTTGAGGTTTTTTCTTTTGTTTTGTTTTTTACTAGAAATCAACAATTTTCCAGCTAGTCCTTCTTGGTAATTGTTGTTTGATATTACTGTTTATATGTGATGAAAATAGGATTAAGAGTCTCTAATCTCTATTGACTGTAGGGACTTTTAACAATATTATACTGATTAGAATTTCTTCATAGGAGTACAATTTGGAACTTCATGACAAGTCAAGATTATATAGAACCTATTAATACATACTATTGTTTTATAAATGCCTTTTTGAAGGCTAGTTTTACTTTCTTTCTTTTTGGGAGACAGAGTGTGTTTAATTCTGTGCCCTGGCTGGTCCAAGTAACACTCTTATTTCAGCCTTCAAAATAGTTACAATACAGATAGGTACCACTGTGCCTGGTTAATAGTTCAGTTTGAATTAACAAATACAAGGCAAAAGTAAGATATACACTCTAATCCAAAGGAAAAATAAAATGTTAGACAGAGCTGTTTTAAATACTGTAAATTTTCAGTTAAAATGACACAAATATATGAATTCTGGAGCATTTATTTCCCTAATTAGTTAATCTGGGGTAATTCCATTAGAAACACAGGTAAGAGACCACCATGTAAGAATTGAATTGGCACACACTCTGACAATACATTAAAAACTTAAAAACATTAAATTTGAGTGTGTATATACAGACATATATTTAAACATACATGCACACATATATGTATATAAGAAAACTTTCAAACTTCATGCAGTTACTACTTTGGAGTTAAAGAGCTAACCTGGAGGACCTGGATAGGGATCAAAGTTCACCAAGGCCCAGTGTCATCATTAACGAAAGGAAAAATAACAAAAATATTAGAAACATCAAAAAACTAAAGCATTATACTAAATACTTTCAAGTTAAAATTTAGTTCAATTACAGCATATTCAAAAAATTGATATTCATGCATCTGCATATAAACCAAATTATTACCACTTAAGGTTAATTACCAAAATGAAATACATGCCATATTTTGAAAGACCAAAATTTATTTTATAGATTTCGACACCATGAGCTCAGAGTAGGCAATCACTTCTAAGAGTAATGAAAAAAATTTTTTTTTGGCAGACCGCAGATTGAATTCAGGCCCTTGCACTTCCCAGGCAAGTGCTTTCACTGAGTCATCTCCCTGGCCCCTAAGAATAATGAAATTTAAAACTCTATTTTAATATGCAGTTTATATAAACATTGAGAAGCAAACTACTGATCAGATACATGCTCTCTGAGTACTTTTGTTATTATTTCTTTAAAAATAGTAATATTTAAGGCACCTTTATGAGTAATGATATAATTATTATTTTATTGCTTTATTGAGACAGAATCTTGCTATGTGATTCAGGCTGGCCTCAAACTTACAGTGATCCTCTCACCTCAGCGTCAAAATTATGGAACTACAGGAGTGAGGCACCATGTTCAGTTTAATGATTTCATTTTATTTCATTTAAATTTTTCCTTTTATATTTCCTTTTTAATTTAAAGAGAATAGAAAAAATTTTAGGGGGGGGGCAAGGAGATGGCTCAGTAGAATAAGCACTTCCCTGGCAAGCTCAAGGGCCTCAGTTCAATCCCCAGTTCCGCCAAAAAAAAAAACCTTATGGTCATCAATGAGTTCCATTACTAATAAAAATGAATAACCAAGTTGTTAATTAGAATATATAAAGTATAATAGTTTGGTTTATTTGAATGATTGCATGACAAACAAAGTAAGATATTTGTTTCAATTCTTTGTAATACATGAAAAAGAGTTAATATGGCTGAGATTTTCACTGGTTTTCTTCAATAGTAAACTAATTTAAAACCTTAAGAAATATCCTCTAAGGAGAATCAAATAAGATCAGATAAAATATGGTTTTCAAAATGATCCTGTGAACATAGGGTGTGATCCTATGTTAATTCATGTTTTTATAGCATTTCCATGGAAACTGACTCCAACCATTCAAGATTTTACTGGAATCTAAATGCAAATTTTCATTTTAAAATACCTTTTAAAAATAAAAGATCATTATCCCATTAAAAAATAAAAAATAAAAAAATCAGGGGTTTTTCAAAGACAAAAGGACAATTTCTTTGTTTCTACAGTCTTAGAGTTCTCTTCTTTCCTAAACTCAGTAAAGATCAAATTTTTCATTACCAGAAAGAGACACTAACAACAAGTTGCAAAAATCTGTTGATAACATATTACCAGTGATTGGTCTCAGCAACATTAATGAGAACAAGCATTTTCAAGTTAATAAAATGAAGTGACAGCACAGAAATGAAAACTTGAAATGGATGCAAAATTAAATTATTAGAGAAGTGAATAAAAGACAAACGAGGTAAAGACATAAGGTGGGCATGGAAAGATTGCTAGTCAATTTGATCATGCTGTGACGCTGAAGATAAATTTGATTGCCTAGTTCCTAGAGAAGATAAAAATTTTATGGTGCTTGGTGACATTTGCTGATCATGTGACAGAACTGTAGCAATACCTGTGGTATGGATCACAAGCATTTATCTATTAGTGATTTCAGTTAGGACATGCTGCAAAGCTCACGTTTAAAAATATAGATTGTATTTTGCTGCCAGGTTATCAGTATAGAATTATCCTTAATAACAAGATTAAGAAAATCACTATTTCCTTTTTCATCCGAGTTGTTTTATTTCATCTTTAAGTATGTAATAAAATTCATTACAGACAATAATATATTAGATGCTATGGAAATGGATTTAAGTAGGTGGGTAAATCAAGCTATTTGTTTGTAATAAATTCTTAAACTATAATTTCTAAGGCCTGATGACTGAGTAAACTGCCAGCAAAATGAAATAAATTGAATAACAGAAATTCCTCTATGGCTCATGAACATACCTGGTCTTCCAGGAGGACCTTGGGGCCCAGGGTTGCCTTTAGGGCCTTCCACAGCTGGACCTGGAGAACCAGGAGGGCCTGGCAGACCTTGCACACCAGGGAAACCTTGAAAGCCTGGTTCACCCTTTGCACCTGGAAGGCCAGGGTTTCCTGGAATACCAGGTAATCCTCCATCACCCTTTTGACCTATAAAAGTAAAATGACAGTTCAACCTGACAATAAAACCTCAAACTCAGTTACAGGCTTGCATAGAAGGCTAACATTATTAGAGCAACTAATAGAATTCAGTAGGGTAATATCTATCTCCAAATAAATCCCAAACCCAAACAACACATTATTTTTCCTAATGTTCTTAGGAAACTATTGTTACAGTACTATGGAAATATAGAAAACAACAGCTTTCATTGCAAAAGGTACCCAATGTATTAGGATATGGGATAATGATGACATGACCAGCAGTTATGAAGAAAAAAAGAAAAAAGTTTAAAATGTTGTCAAGAAAAGGTTTTAAATGACTGAAGACAATTCCTGGCATAAATATTTTTAATCTAAATTTGACACTAATGGAAGATGGATCTTTCATTGTTACTATGTGTTCCTGCAGATGACTATACCTAAGATTTATAATCATAATCTACAGAAACTGTCCTCAACATTTTTCTGCACCACTAACATTCTTAAGAGCCACAAACAGTGACACATTATAGCAATAAATAACTTTCATGTTGTGATCATAAGAATTTCTAGGAGATACATTTATGACTTCAGAAAAACCTCATAGTATATGCAATATATTTACCTGTATGCACATTCAGTCTTTCAATTAACATTCTATTAACTATTTGGTGCTTACAGTGAGATTAAGTAGTAGAGAAGGAAGGTAAATTATGTGTGCCCACATATCTATCTGAATATGGAAAACATTAAAATTGACTTTTCAAGAGATATTTTTACAGTTGGTACATATTTTTATAGAATGTCTTATCTATTATTTTGATATTTCTTTCATAGGGAGAAAAAAGCATGTTGTTGCCTGACTTAAAAGAGCTTTAAAATATTTACTAAAATCTATCTCTACCATTTTTTTCTTTCTTTCTATATCATTTCCTTAGCATTTATGAAGTCATGAAGAAATATCTACCTGTAAATTTCCTTAAGTGTGCATTTTTATATAACTGAACTCCTTAGATCACACTGCCACATAAATCCTAAAAGTGCAATTCTACCTTTGAGGTTCAGGCTTGTTTATAGATTTCACAACAGTAATTAATAGAGTTGGAAACATAAATGCATTAGAGAATACATTATGGATTGATTTAGTGTATTTTATTAAAATTTACCGGAAAATGAGGTTAAGCTTAACAGCCTAAGTTGTATGGTAATAACAATAAGCTTGTCTTCTGGATGGTTAACAACCTAAGTTTGCAGACGAAAATTAGATAAAAAGGAGGGCAGCAAGGAAAGTCAACATTTTGGCCCTAGCCTTCTGAGGTCAATTAGGACTCAGGACATATGAGAACTTGTACTGTAACGTCATGTAACTCAGTAGTGTCCCAAATTTTCTGATCAAGGAGATTATGTGGCCAAAGAGGAAAGTGATCGATTATGTAGAGTGTGCCTAAGGAGAGTCACATGGAGAAAAAACATTCTCTCAAGTTTTTACAGAGAGCACAATGGCCAAGCAATGGCCGTGACTCATCCACATGGCTGACACTGACATAGGTTCTACAATCTGAGGTACAGAATCTCAGGATAAATCCTGAGGGGATTTCACTGACCTTATCAGACCCAAAAGCTACAACTCTTGTTGCTTAAATCCTGCTTTACCTTGGTCTTAACCATCCAGCAGAAAAGTATAAAAACAAAATATAAGAAGTAAAGCCATGCTGTTATGTTGAGCTGTAGGGACTCAGGTCAACAATTTCTGACATTGCCAGTCAAGCGGAAGACCCAATACTATTATGGGCTACTGGACTCTTTTAGAATATTTTGCTGAGTTTATACAACTATAATATTCAAATAATGGAACTTAACCAAAAAAGGGGTATACAAATGAATGTCCAATTTGTATCTTTGTATTCAATGTGGTTAGGATAGATATATAGTTACATTCTCTCAATGAATAGAGTGATTTGTTCTGATGGTGTTAGAATATCATGTCCTCATCTTGTACAGCAATTAACCACTAGGAAGAATGTATGCAGTGTGTTAATTATTGAAACTGTCCTACCAATTTGATTTGAAACTGTCTCATTGCTATTTGTTTATCAATAAAATTATGGGAAAAAAATTTACCAGAAAGGCCTGGGATTCCACGGGGTCCTGGAATTCCAAAGCCTGGTTGACCTGTTACAGTACAAAAGAAAACAAAAATCTTAAAATGCTAATAATGAGTGAAATGATGATAAACTTTTTAGATCATAGTTGTTTTATTAAGTGCTACAATGTATATTATATAAGACATGCAAATAATTCATTTTTTGTATGCTGGGGATTGAACCCATGGCCTTACACATATTAACTGAGTACAATATCACTGGGCTATACCTCAGCTCATAAAGATTAATTTCTAACTGAGCAATTTATTATCAACAAATTATATAAACATATACTCTATTTGTGATGAGTGTCAAATTACCTTTAAGTATGTATATCAAAGCTCGGCAATGTGGCACACATGAAATTAAAGCACTTTGGGAAGCTGAGGCAGGAACATTCCAAGTTTGAACCCAGCTTGAGCAATTTAACAGTTCAAATTAAAAAAAAAAACACTGGAAATGTAGCTCAGTGTGAATGGCTCAATAACCTGCATCCTTTTCCCCAAAATCATACCTTGTGAAATCACATGAAGGAAATGTTAATTGTGTAGTAAAAAAAAAAGAAATTTGGGAGAAAAACTGCTTAACTTCTTATTGTGAAGAACTGGGCATGACAATGTTGGAGTTATTTTTTTAAATTTATGCTCATCAATGAACATAATGTTATAATCTCAGGATGAGCAGAAATAAGCTAATTAATGGAAGAAAATGCATGGTATCTTAAAAAGTAAAAAAGACATAATTTCATTATGAATGAAGAAGGCAAAATTGAAATGGACCAAGGGGAAACTCAAAAAACTACATAGGGTTTACATATAATGATAACAAGTCTAGGCAAAAAGAAAACATAGAGCACCTGGTTCACCCTTCTGTCCAGCTGGCCCAGGGATACCATCTTGACCGGGTGTTCCTTTTGCACCTGGAGGTCCTGGTGGCCCAGGATGACCTGCACCACCTAAAGAACAGATTACAGCAAGTTGCATTGATCTTTTGGACTCCCTTTCTGTCCACATAGCTCAACTTTTAAATTGAGCTTCAAAGAGTTCTTTCCAAAGATACAAAGTGCTAGGGAGACATTTCTTTCAATCATGAAATCTTATGAAAATAAAAAATGAAGTGGGATAATGAGATAAAGAAACAAGCTAATCAATATGTTAAGCTTTGATCATTTTAATATGGGTTAATCATACATAAGAGAATGAGCCTTGCAAGGTAACAGGGTGCATTAGAAGGCTCATATCATTAAGCATAAGTGATTTTGTTTAGAAGTCAATAAAAAATTTTTCCAGCCTGCAATTATAAAAAATATTAAATGTCAATGTTCTATTAAAGGGAATTTAAATGGACTCACTAAAAATGTGAGCCTACAAAGTAAGGTTTTACAACATTAAGTAATTTTTATTAAAAGTTGTTCACACTGTGCCTAAGTTACACTGCTAAGTGAATGATCACATCTATTGCTCCTGAAATGTTTACAGTTGAAAATAAATTGACTTTCCAAAATTGAATATGATAAGCTTTAGTTTTATAGAACAGCAATGTCTTAATTTTCATGCTCACCTACAGGACCAGGTTCTCCTGGAAGGCCAGGATTCCCAGGGGCACCACTAATTCCTTTTGGTCCAGGGAGGCCTGGGGTTCCTACAATGAAAAATTCAATTTAAAAATAAATAAAACCAAGTTATATTGTGTACAGGTACAAATTCTCTATGATGAGTGTGATCATAATGTATATCTAAAATGTACCAATAAAATCTGATT
>NW_004524733.1:5403855-5407451 GCF_000260255.1 Octodon degus
TAATCCACTGAGTTATTTACGATATATGTTTATCAGTCAAAGAAGGTGCTAAAATATTAAACAGGATTTTTACATATTGATAAAAGTTATCTCGTCAAGAAGACCTAAGTTTCCCAAGTGTTTACAGATGTAATAGCAGAATGTTAAAATATATATAACAAACAGTTGATAAAAAACCGTAGAGAAATAAGAAACACCATAATTATATTGGAACTTCTGATATCTACTTTCCAAAACTGAAATAACAATTAGACAAAAAGTTGGTAAAGACATAAGATTTTAACAATACTACAAATAATGACAAATTTTGTATATTATAATATATTCTAGAATATAATATACACAATTTACAATTTTTATTATTATTTATCATTATTATTGATACTGGAGATTGAACCCAAGAGCTTCCCAATGACCTATAGTTTTGTGGCGGGTTTTTTGATTCTTTTTTCCTTTTTTTGCATGGTCTCACTACACAGCCCAGACTCGTAGTGATCCTCCTGATTTCTGCCTCCCTAGTGCTGGGATTACAGTTGAGTGCCACCATGTCTGCACTCCATTGCTGGCTCTGCGCGCCCATGGGCAGGGCCGGCGCAGCATGCGGAGCCATGGATCTAACACCTGGCCCTGCGCTTACCTAAGCAAGCGCTCAGTCTGCTGAGCTATACCACCGGCCCTCCCAATGACCTATAATCGAAGCCCTGTTTCATATTTTGAGACAAGTTCTAGCTAAGTCCTTAAATTGCCCATACTAGATCCGAACATGTGATCCTCCTGCTTAAGCTTCCCAGAGTGCTGAGATTTCAGATGTGTGCCACCATGTCTGTCTACAGAATTCAAATGACTTTTTATTGAACAGTGAAAATTCACCAAAGCAGACCACAAACCATGAAATTATGATACAGCCCATTAGTATTCTTTTTAATGTATTTAATAAAAGTCACACTATACAGATTGGACTCACAGTAATACTCTTGTTTTCAGCCTCCCAAGTGCTGGGATTACAGGCATGCACCACCATGCCCAGTCTCAGTTGTCCTCTCGGTCCACCCTGGAGGCGGGGCTAGTACTGCATGTAAAGGATCAAACCCCAGTCCCTGTGTCTGCCTAAGCAGGCACTTTAGTCTGCTGAGCTATTTGGCAAGTCCCCCGTCCCCTGTTATTATTAATAGTTAAATTGTATAAGTATGCATTCTGTCTTTTAGTTTTTGCAGTACTGTTGATTGAAACTAGGGGTTTTTTACCAAGCTACCTCCCCAACCTTTTAAAAATTCAAGACAGTCTCACTAAATTGGTAAATTGCCCATTTTCGCCTTGAACTTCTGATCCTCCTCCCTCAGCCTCCAAGAAAACTGAGATTACAGGAATGTACCACTGCACTTCACTTAAAGTATGAATTCTGACCATAAGAGAATTAAACTGAAATTCAGTAACAGGAACATAGTTGGAAAATCCCCAGTACGATAAAACAGATGTCAACAGAGAAATTAAAAGTATTTTAAATTAAAGGCTGGGGACATAGTTCAGCGACAAATGTGCCTGCCTAGTAAGTGCAAGTTCCTGAGTTCAATCATCAATTTAAAAAAAGAAAAAACACAAAAGAACAAAATAAGAGGGATTCATTTTAAATACACTATACATGGAAATTTAAAGTATCAAACACATCTATTATAACAGAAAGCTGACATTTCTAACCGGCAGAGCTAGAGGAAGAATAGAAAATTAATTCTGTAGAAAGAAAAGGTAAGAAATAATAAATACATAAGGATAAACCAGTGAATTAGAAAGCAAACAGGAGGAAAATAAAATGCATAAATTTTAACAATTGTTTGGAGCAACTGATGAAACTGAATGAATACCAACAAGACTAAGAGAAAAGAGATAAAATGAAATTACTTCAAACAAAATATTTTCATCTTTTGTGGTATTTACCATACATAAAATTGTTCTTCCACAAAGAAAGATAAACTTGAGTCATTTTTAGGAAAATGGATCAAATGAGACCTAATGGTTAAGTAAAATACATCAGATGCATGAGTTTAAATATCACATATTTTCTCTTCCATGAGAAGTTCCAAATACAAATAAAGAACTAAATAAAAGGCAGATAATAGGAAGTAGAGAGACAGATGTTTCTCAAAGCCAGAGCGATCAAGAGACAGAGGGACTGGAGAAGAGATAGGAGAAAGGATATGAAAAAAATTGGGATGTATTCTATAGCTGTGTCAACTCCACAAAGGAACAAAAACATTAGTGTACATATGTACTAACAAAAATAAAATAATTTTTTGTAGTGTTGGGAATCAAATTCTGGATGTCCTTCATAGCAGGCATATACTCTATCAATGAGTTACATTGCCATCCTTGCAAATGTTATTAACTGCAAACTTCACAACATATCTTGCCAAACTTTAAAGGAAAAGGTACTCTCAACAATTTTATGACAATGTATTTGACAACTTAGGTTATATGGTCAACCTGCTTGAAAAACTTCATCAAAACTGACATGAAAATGAAAACAAATCTGAGCCAAACGTGGTTGTGTATGTCTGTCATCCCAGCATACCAGGAGACTGAGGCAGGAGGACCACAACTTGGAGTCCAACCTGGGAAATTTAGCAAGGCCCTAGCTTAAAATAAAAAAGTAAACAAAGGGCTAGGGATGTAGTTCAGTGTGAAGGCTCTGCATTCAATCCCCACTACAAATAAATAAACATACAAACAATTTGTGCAATGATATAACTATTAAAGACTTTGAATCTTTTATTTAAAGACCACAGCCTCAGATTCCATAACTGTTGAATGCTATAAAATATTTAAAGTAAAACAGAAAAAGACAGAATACTTCCAAGCCAATGAGGCCAACATATCTCTATAGCAAAATGTTGATTATGATGCTATGAGAAAGAAAATCACAGAACAATACTTCTCATAGCCATAGAGATATCAGTATAAGTACATAAAAACTTAAAAAATAATACATGCAGCATGACTATCTTCGAGTTTATCCCTAGAATAAGAGAATTCTTGAACAAAAACTGACAATTAGGATAATTTAACCAACATGTGAAAAAAGAAAGAAACCTATTTTGTAGATGTAGAAAAATAATTTGATAAAACACACTCATTTTGATATAAGAACATTCAACAAATTAAGAATAGGAAAGAAATAGCTTAAGAAGATGTACAGCATTAAAATAAAAAAATAGCAAACACAATCCCTTTGAGATTGAGAAAAATAAGTATGTCAACTATACCACTTCTATTAAATATTATCCTGGAGGTCCTTGCCACTATAATTTTAAAAAAAGAATTTAAAGACATGAATAACAAAAGTAAAAAAAAATATTTGAAAGGATGTTATTTATAAAAGCAAGAAAACCTATAAATAAACTATTAGAATGAATAAATAGAATCAATGAGTTTTTGACATAAATATTCAAGATTTTACAGCCATTTATATCTATGCATTTCCAAAAATAACTGGAAATGAAAGTGCAAAAGCAGTATCATCTCAAAGCTGACCTGAAAGCATCAAATTTCCAGTAATGAATTTAACAAAAGATGATCAAGAGTTAAAAAGTGAAAAGTGGTTC
>NW_004524733.1:5414531-5428970 GCF_000260255.1 Octodon degus
AAACTGTCCTTCCGATTTGATTTGAAACTGTCTCATTGCTATCTCTTTGTCAATAAAACTTTGAAAAAAAAAAAGTGAAAAGTGGGGCACATTGGTGAATTAAGTTACATATTTAAATAAATGGACAGCCAACATGTCCACTGAATTGGAAGACTGTTAAAACATCAGTTTGGCTCAGTTGCCTACATATGTGCAGCAATCTTAATCAAAATACTTATGGTCATTTTCTGATGGAAACTGATAAACAGATCCTCAACTTCATAAAAAGATCTACATTAACCAAACCACGCTTAAAAAATATAACAAAGGTTTACTACCTGTGTTTCAAGTCTTAATATAATTTTACAAAATTCAGACAGTGTTGCAATGTTGTATTAAATCATGAATCAAAATATTTATGGTATATACTCTACATGATAAATACAATCATTATGTGTTGCAAACCTGTGTTAATAAAAAGTGATTAAATTAGTTCTAGGGAAGACAGGAGGAGAGAGAAATGAGGTAAGGGGGTGAAAATAAAATGTTCTATGCAAATACAAAATTAGAAAATGAAACTCACTGTTCTATAAAATAATATGTGTCAATAAATCTTAAAACAAATAATAATAATATACAAATATTATAAACCTAAATATGAAAGCTAGAAAAATTCAAGAGGCAGAGGCACTTGGAAAGCTTAAGTGAAAATGTTGCATGTTAGAAGACAGGAAACAAGGTCACATTCTAAAACTCAAGTGTTTAAGCAAAAATCTTGAATTGATTGGAGGTAGACCAAAATAAATAGTATCTTACAATTATTTGATAGTGAAGAAGTGCTTCATAGTGAAGAAAGTGTTGACAATGAGGAAGAGCTTGATTGTAACATGGAACTTGATGGCAATAAAATACCGAAAAATGAAACAGAACTTAAATTAATCAAAGTTGAATGTGGAGTAAGCAACAATAAACAATTCATTAACACTGGTAAGAGTTCTACACATGAAAAAGAAAGATTCAAAACCAATCAGGACTAGGACTACTGACTTACTAGGTCATGAAAAAGATCAGAGTCAAAATGATGATAACAAACACATTGGACAGATCATACAGGAAGACATAGAAGAACAAATTAAATGAGGGAAAAGAAAAAGGCTGTCTTCTAGAATGTAGGACAGTGATGAGAGAGATGACAATGATATCTTAGAAAAGTTGGTGATAAATGTCCATGTAGAGTGGTTGAAGTGTGTCTTCAGTGGAAATGGAGCAGAGTAATCTTGGAAAATCATTAGCTTCTCAAAATTGTTATGAGAACAACCCCAGAAGCTGAAGGAACTCCCAAAAAAGATCTTGCAAGAGAAGCAATATTGGTAGAAACTTCGAGGACTCTAAAAAGGAATCCTGTCCAATTAGTAGGGAAGATGAGGAGGAAGAGGATGACTTTGAATATGATGAAGATGGAGATGATTATACTATTGATGACTTTGTAGTACAAGATACGCAATGTGATGAAGAGAATAAAAATCAACTACAAATGTCAGATGGCTTATTGACTCTTAATTTAATGAGCCTTTACTTATAACATAATGTAATGGAAACTTTAATACTAGCCAATGAATGAGAATTTCATGTTTAAGTTTCCACTGTTTTTCTGTCCTACTTATTCCATATCTCATGGGGAGAGGGGGAATAAGGGAGGGTTCTACTTTTTGAAAAATGTTTGAAAATATCTGAGGATTTTATGTTAATTAATTATAATAAACATTTTTAAAGTTAAAAAAATAAAAATCAATAAGAAAAATTAACTATCTCACAACTGAAATTAGTAAAGCAGAATTCTCTTTATTGTTTCAGTGACAACTATACTCACTTTGATAGAGAGGTAAAGTGGTAAAGGCTCTTCTGATCAACTCTTTAGATGACTCTTTTCTGAGAACACTGTAAAATGGCACCAGGCAAAAGTCATGTGCACAAAGTATGTTGACATCTCTTCATTATTTGGATAACCGCTTTGCTCAGCCCCAACTGGAGAGTTTATCTTCAAGGAGTCATTGGAAAGAGCAATGTAAGGGTAGAGTATAAACCTATTATAATGCAAGTATCCATTTGAGGAATCCTGAAAACTGTTCTTGCTGAGCTTGTTGGATTGCATTGTTATTGTAAATACTCAGTGCATTTATGGGGAAAGTTGTATAACACCAGAACTATGGAAACAAATGATTTCATGTCATATAATAAGCAGGTGTTTACTATTGGCAGAATCTGTGATGAATGTACCAGAATTTACAATAACCTGAAGCATTTTAAATTCAAACTGTACCAAGATATTGCTCCACTGTAAAGACAGAAGTAGTAGAGAATGAGTATATTAAAGAAACAGTGGAAAGAATTTTCAGTAAATCAAAATAAAGTGGCTGGATTGAAGAGAAATATGATCAACTTCAAGAATATCTCAATTTTGATGATTACTTTCAAGAAGAGAAGTTTGAATTATAACACATTTCCTTCAGAGAAGATTTTATAATTCCTGTAAATACGTAGATCATTAATGAGCCTTGTTTCTCTATATCATGTGGAATATGTATATATTTTATGAGTATATTCATGGAAAAATATCTTGTTTTAAACATGTGTTCATATATATTCCCATGAAACAGCAGTATATAATCTTTTTTCCAGCACTCTATAATCTAATCAAAATTTTATCTGACACAAAAAAGAAAGTTACAAAATTCAGAATATTTTTATAGCTTCATGTTATAGCAAAATGTATTGAATAGGACACAAAAAAAACTTAAGTGGGAAAAAACTGATGGAAACACTGGAGTTTTTTTTTAAAAAAAATAACAACAGTGGGGCCGGGGAGATGGCTCAGTGGAATAAGCGCTTCCCTGGCAAGCACAAGGGCCTGAGTTCAATCCCCGGTTCTGCCAAAAAAATAAAAATAAAAAATAACAACATTACATTCATCCATTCATTCATTTATTCACTCATTCATTTATTCATTCATTGGTAGTAATGGAAACTGAAACTAGTACATGCATACTAAGCTACATCATCCACCTTTTATTATTTTTTCTTCTGAGATATGGTATGATAAATCACTGAAGTGCCCTGTCTAGGCTCAAATTTGCAATCCTCCTGCCTTAGCCTCCCAGAATGCTAGGATTACAGGTGTGTGCCACCACACCCAGCTTCACAACTCTTATTTGTTACACAGTAGCATTAAGACAATGAAAGGAAAATCTGAGATAAAAATACATGTGTAATATATGTATTTGGCAAAATGATATAAAGAACTTCTCTGCATCAATAAGAAAACAGGCCAACAAACCAATAAATACTAAACAAAAATATATGAGAAAGGCCTTTAAAAGATGTTATCCAAATGGCCAGTAAGTTTATGAAAAGGAGTTTAATATTGTTAATCCTTAGGAAAGATGCCACCACAGAAGTGTCTCAAAGAGACACTTCTATATGCCTGTCAGTATAAGAAAAATTTAAATGGTTCACATGTCCAGTGAGAGTGAGGATATGGACAACTGCATGTATCATACATTGCTCATGGACTTGCAATATATCAAAACTACTTTGGAAAGCTGTTTGGTATCATCTATTGAAGATTAAATGTACAAATATCCTATGATTTCAATTAACTATTGTATTTTTGTGTTAAGAGAAATCAGTGTTTATGTTCACTAAAAGACATGTGCAAGATGTTAATAGCTTTTTTTTCATGTGAGTCCCAATCTGAAAATATCCAAGTGCCCATCAACAAGAGTATGTGAAATTCAATATGGTCTATTTTTTAATGGATCAATGTACAAAAATCATAAAGAACAAACCACTGGCACATATAACAAAATAAATGAGCTTTACAGACACAAGGATGCACAGCATGTGGTTTTACTTATATAAATTGCCATAATAAGAAAAATTAATTGAGAATCACAGAAGTTACAATAATGCTTATCTTGAGGAAGAGTGTGGGGAGCATTTTCTATAATTTTTTATTTCTTTGGCTGAACCAGGGATTGTACTCAGGCCCTTGCGCTTGCCAGGGAAGCTCTTATTCCACTGAGCCATCTCCCCTGCCCAGGATTTCTATAAAGAAGCATGAGTAAATTTTATTATGTGAAAGAACTACTTTATATTTTCATGTGTTTGGGGGGTACATGGGATAGATAGATAGATAGATAGATAGATAGATAGATAGATAGATAGACAGATGCAGTTTTGTGCAATTTAGTGTATTTTATCATATGTATGTTACATTCAAAAAAGGTTAAGAAAAGGGTAACTGAAGACCAACTCATCCATGCTACTGTGTAATTATAAAAGCAAACAAACTTAAAGCATGAATAAACATGTATTGTAATAATCTAGTTCAGGCTCTGTACCTGGCCATAACACTAATTCTTTTTGCAGGAATGACTCAGTCCTTGTCATTTGAAGGAGCAACATGATTGTTCTACCAACAACCACCAACTGTGTGCCTGTGTACAACTTTCTAAAAGAGTCAGCAGCAAACGAGTGCTGAGAAGAGCACATTATCACCTACAAAAATAGTAAGTCCTTTTAATTGATTTGTGGCTAGCAGTCAGAGATTGAAAACTGCTTCCCCAAACAAGTGCCCCTGCCTACAGGATATTGTCCTGCTGAGTGAGTAATACTTATTGTCATCTTCTACAGATAGACATGTAGGCAAGGAAAAGGTAAACAACTAGTTTGAGATCATATATCTGATTGAAAAATAGAATGCAACTCTGCCAAATAAGTTTCTATGTATCACTGGTTAGAGTTGATAAAGAAAGAATTGAAAAGGGATACTTACCTGGGAACCCGGGATGGCCAGGTTGTCCTTTGGCTCCAGGTGTTCCTGGTAACCCAGGTAAACCAGTAACTCCCATAGAACCTTTGATGCCTGGGTTCCCTGGTATTCCAGGAAGACCAGGTTCACCCTAAAATATGAGTAAAAAGATAAACTGAACTTTCTACATTACAAGTTATATAAGAACATACCATTATTTATAGAGCTTTTGCTATTTATTGGCACTCTGAAATGTTCTTTACATAAATTGCCTTATTTAATCATAACAGCCCTGTGAGTGAAATTTTGTCATCCCCACTTATAAATGAGAAAACTGAATTTTAGAGAAGCCAAGTGTAAGGTCATTAGTTAAGTGGTAGAATTAATTTGAAGCAAAAGGCGATGAGCCTAGGGCTCATGCTAATTCCTTGCTATGTAGATGTATATTTCTCATTAACTCCCAACAACTCTATTAGAAAACCAGTTGATCTCCATATTAGAGTGATGCATCTAGTAATTGGTGGAATATGAATTGGAACCTGAAAGATTTCACTTCAGAACCTGTGATCATCATCCCTGTTGTGCTACCATGTAACTCATTTACAAGCACATCAAGCAATAGATACAGTTAAGTTTTAGTGCAAAAGGAACTCTATCATCCTTTAGTAGACATCTAAAATGTCGTTTCTTTTATGAAGCCATCCTGGACAAAGAAAGTCTCCTTTAAAAGCTTAGGGCAGCCTTGCCTTGCTGCTATTCCTTCCCCTCCTCTGCTCCTCCAATTTTTACCTCTCTTTCATCTCCCTTTCCCTTTCTCTTCCTTTCTTTTTTATACTGGAGATTGCACCTAGGGCCTTTGCGCTAGCCTACATCGCCCCCTTCTTTTAATTTTTGAGGCAAGATCTCACCAAGTCACTAAGCTGCCCACCTTGGGCTTGAATTTAGAATCTGCCCGACTCAGCTTCTCAGATAAGGGAAGGTTCTTATTCTTTCATGTCTATAGTGGTCTCCTTTATGCAAATGTTAATTCTTCAATTACTTTGAAGGAATCTTTGTGGCTAGAGACAAGTCACACATTATTTTTGCTCAATAAATATTTGAAATTTTCTTCTAATAGAGACTTACCATGTCAAAATTTTATAGTTAATACAAGTTCTATTTAATAGTAATGAAAACTAGCATCATAACTCTAAATCTCGACCACAGTGCGCACTGCTCTTCTCATGGATCAATTCCTCTGTAACTTTGTCCTTTAAATTAGTGTCACTTTTCTCACTTGATTTGGTGACTTCGCCTTCACTGTATTTCTTGGAATTACATATAGAGTTTCTCAAATGATAACCCTTTCTTTATTTCTATTGTTGGCTACTTTTTGTATGTGTGTAACTCTATTTAAATGGGTTAAAATTGCACTTGTAGCATTACTATTTTTTAAATGTTTTATCATTTTGTAGCGAATGTTGAACCCAGAGCCTCACACATTTGCTATACATCTAAGCCGCAACTCTAGCCCCATTTTCCTTTTCTCTCCCAGCATTTCCTTTTTATTTGCCACTTTTATCTTTTAACTGTCCATTTTGTGAAATGCAACACTGCTTTATGACTGGGAGGCAGATAGGCAACACAACAGCTTGTGTACTCTGAACAGGTGCATGGCTAGTAGCTACTGATAGAATTTGGAAGTGACTGTTCACTGATGGTGATACAATCTCTTATATTTTACTTGGTGATCTATGGATTGAGAAGCTAATGCACCATGATAACCAAAATATGATCCATATTGTTTTGGTCTGGTGTCATTTAATTAAATTGCTATAATTGAAATTTCTATGGATCAGAGTTATGCAAAGCAAACACTGCCTGTGCTTAATAGAACAGAGATATAGAACCTTACATTTTCAACCTGGTACTATTCTAAAATCTAATAATACCATATGAAAGAAACAATAGGCTATTTTAGATTTTTTTATCATCCCTATCCATTTTGAAATTCAGGTAAAATTTACTTACAAAAACATACTTTTAGGCCACATAAATTAAAATTAGATTCTTGATGATTTGAATATACTGTGGCTATCTGACAATTGAAACATTTTTCTGCTGTCTATTATAAATTCATACATGACTTATTATGGTGATTTTCATGGTACTACATAAATGTTAAAATTCACCTATTCCAGAAAAAATATATTAATAAATTCAGAAAGTTGTAAAATGCAATTTTAAATCATAGAGGAAAAGATGGAGTTTGTAACAAAATAATTTGGGTCAACTGAATATTTATTTGTAAAAATCATTGTTCATCTTATACAACCTACAAACAATTCAGATGAATTAAATATGAAAATATAAAAGGCAAAACAATTAAAATACAGGAAAACATATAAATTTAATTTTAAGATATTTGGATATACAAATCTTTATGAGTAGAAAACAATAAAAACAAGGAAGCAAGCAAGC
Organism: Octodon degus; assembly: GCF_000260255.1. Classification (NCBI taxonomy): domain Eukaryota; kingdom Metazoa; phylum Chordata; class Mammalia; order Rodentia; family Octodontidae; genus Octodon; species Octodon degus. Next base: position 5,421,781 of record NW_004524733.1, read on the forward strand.
AAGCAAAGAAAAATGAGTGTAATCAGGTTTGCAACCTTCTTTATATATTTCTGCTTATCACTCAAAACTCATACATTTTCTGTTTTGCCAACAAATATACACAACCAGAAAGTTATGTTCTTTGCCTTCTTCACCAAGCCTTTCTTTTCCAAAATCTATACTATATTCCAGTTGTTCCGTACGAAATTTTTTGAGCCATCCTTGACACTTTTCCACAAGAAAATCTTCTGATTTGGCCTAAAAATAAATTCAGCTTCCAACCATATTTTCTTTTATCATTCCCACTGCTATCACCCCAAGCCAAGCCATTACCATCTCTACCCTGTTTTATTTAAATAGTGTCATAATTGGTTTATCTACTCTCATCCTACTGTCTCTATTATCCTCTTTGAAAGCAAGAATGATAATTTTTGTTTTAAAAAAACTAATGTACAATCAATCATGTTATTCCATTCACTTCCATTTCACTCAGGAATAAAAGCCCTTAGTATAACCCTAGATAATCTGTCCATTACCAGCCTGACCTCACCTCCTATTTAGTGTCACCCCCTCATTCTGGTTAATCTACACTTTACTCATTTCTGTTTCTCTATACTATTAGTTATGTTCTCACCTCACGGTCTTTGCATGACTCATTCTCTCTTAATGCAATGAGGTTATTGCTCAATTGGTGTTAGAGAGACTTTCCCTTAACAAACTATTTCAAAATGTAACAATTCCCAGTAATTCCTGCCACTAAGTTTTGCTTTACTATTCATCTTGAGATTTATTGCCATCTAACATCATATAGCCTTATTATTTTGTTTAATAAATGTCTCCTTGACTAGACATAAGATCTACACTGACAATTTGTCTCATTCATAATGTATTTACAGTACCTATGTATACTCAATAGATACTTTTTGAATGAACAAATGAAGAGTATAAATTCACATATGAGCACCATAAAAAATAAGACAAATAATACATTGGGAGAAAATATTCACAACACATATAATCAAAATAGGATGAACTTTCACTATTAAAACATTTTTTAAATAAGTAGACATCAAATAAGCAAGCCACTCCTAAATGAATGAAGTGAAGAGTACAAGTACATAATATATTAGTAGGAAAATGAGCAAATGAAGCTTTATTTCTAAACACCAAAATTCAAATAGAAACATAAAAATAAGTAAAAAAAAAGTTTATGTATTAGATTATTTAAAATAGAAAATTGATTAACACTCAATATTTATAAAGTAAGAGAAAACCAAAAAACCCATTTACACTAATTATGAGAGTATAGAGGCATTTAATAATATGATAGTACTTAGCAACATTGCAAAGGAACATATATTCTAGATACCAACAAATTTGCTCAGAATTTATTTTATGGGGCCGGGGAGATGGCTCATTAGAATAAGGGTCTGAGTTCAATCCCCGGTTCCAAAAAAAAAAAAAAAATTATAATGATGTTTAACAAATATTCTTAAGACATACGTGAAGAAACAAGAATTTTTAATATAGTATATGTTTGTAATCATGAAATCATAGAAAAAATTCAGTATTCATAACACATTAAATTATTTCTGGTGAACCAACACAAAAAATACTCTACAGTTTGTGAAAAAAATGAGGATTATGTTTAAGAACTGATAAAGAAAGCTTGCCATGTTTTACTCACTGACTTTAGCTAGGAAAGCAGATATATGACTTTCGGTATGTAAATAAAACTTTAGGAATATTCATGAACTTGGAAGATGTAGCATGATTTCATATATAAATAAGCGATGAACAATGCTTCCAAAGGGCCGGCCAAACAGCTCAGCAGATTAAAGCACCTGCAAGCAGGTGTAGGGGTTGGGCAGAGGTTTGATCTCTGGGCCTGCTGTGCCAGACCTGCCCCAGGGGCACACTGAGAGGTTGTTTGAGACTGGGCATGGTGGCACACACCTGTAATCCCAGCTCTTGAGAGACTATAAACAGGAAGATCACTATGAATCTGATCTAATAGGGATACCCTGAACACCCTGTAGAACCTTCCCTAAAATACAGAAAAAAAAGTGCTACCAAGTTTAATTTTAATTCTATGCTTTCTATTATAAGATGTATTCATAGTAATCCCACAGATTTTCAATATAAAAACTGAATCTTGAATCAAATATAATATATACATGCAGATTTGTGTATTGGAAACAAATTTCTAAAATAGTACATAAGGAGCTACTAAAAATGGCTACCTTGGAGAAGAATAACTACGTATTTTGGGTTTGTGAACACATAGAAAGAATAAGTCTTATTGTACATCTTTCTATATTGACTGTACTTCTTTTTTGGTGGAACCGGGGATTGAACTCAGGCCCTTGCGCTTGCCAGGGAAGCACTTATTCCACTGAGCCATCTCCCCAACCCACTGATTGTATTTTAAAATCAAATTAGTATGGTAAACTGTAAAACTACTATTCTAAAAACTAAGTAATATAAAATCATAAGGAAAAGTATTTAAATGAATATATCATTTCACCCAGAAATTTCACTTTAAAAGCTTATCCAGTATGAATTATTCAAAATGCATCCACATATAGAATGTACACTCATAAAGAAAATTGCCTAAAATAAATGAAAAGATAGATATATTATAAAGCAAAGTATAGAATAATAGGCACACAGAAATTACATAATTAGTAGAATAAACAAAATTCCAAATGAGTATACACACACACACACACACACACACACACACACACACACATACACACAGTCTGCCAAAATTGTTTATACAATTCAGGAAAAGAAAAATACTATGGTATTTGTTCACCAGTTGTGCCAACTCTCATATGGGGGACCCTAGAGAATGTCATACACCATAGAAAGTCTACTACACTTCTCCACAGCTAGTAGGAATGTAGACTGCTGCAACCATTATGTAAATCAGTATGGAGACTCCTTAAAAAACTAGCAATGGAAATCCTACTCAAGCCAGCTATCACCCTACTGGGAATTTTCCCAGAAGAACTGAAAACAACATATCATAGTTGTATATGTATACCTATGTTTATAGCAGCACAATTTGTGATAGCCAAATCTGGGAAACAACCAAGATGCCCATCACCCGAGGAATGGTTGAGAAAGATGTGATATTTTTATACAATGGAGTATTACTCAGCTATAAAGAATGATAAACTTGAAGAAGCATATAAATTTAAGTGGATGCCACTTGAAGATATACTCATAAGTGAAATAAACCAGACCCACATGTGTAAATGTCCTATAGTCTCCGTAGTATAAGAACTCAAAAGAAATACAAACACAAAGGTACAACACAATTAAAAGGAAAGCAAGAACTTGAGGATTAGACAACGAAGAGAGGACAAGGAGAAAAGCTAGGAAACATGACTGGAGAAAGCTATACATTTATGCTCACAAGATGGGTAAGACAATGATCCTGATAAGCATCAGTAAGTTTTTGAAACTAGCAGGTAATTGGTAGGATTCTCACCCTGACTAAATATACATGCTGATACCTGTGAACTAAGCAACTGCACTAAAGATAGCAATGTGTGATACTAGGGTCATGCTTGGAGTGCTGGTTGTTCTGGTCTTCTGAATATGTGCTGCTTGTTTTGACGTACCAATAATTACCATACTGTCTCTCAAATAAATGTTTGGTTTTTTAAAAGAAAGATTAATAAATGAAAAAAGTGACAAGAAAAAAGTGTCACAGGACTCTCCTGCTACAATGATGTATGTGGTTAGATTTCTAAATTTCTGTGTAAAATATGTAATGGTTTATTCATAGTTTTAACATTTTTTTATTTTTTAAATTTTTTCTTCATATTCTGTAGGGACTTAAAGCTTAACATATCAATACTGGATGAAAAATACCTGTTCCATGTTATACCTAAGATGTTTGATATTTGAACAGATAGTGAGGTTAAACCCAACTGCAAATGTTGTAGGGTAATAATAAGCTTCTCTTCTGGAGGGTTAACAACCTAAGTTTACAGATCAAAGATTTGAGAAAAAGAAGGGCTGCAAAGACAGCCAAATTTTGGCCCTAGCCTTTCAAGGACAATGAAGACCCAGAACATAGGAGAAGCTATACTGTAATATTATGTAACTCAGTTGTGTCCCAAGTTTTTTGATCAAGGAGATTATGGGGCCACAGAAGAAAGTGATCAATGATGTAGAGTGTGCCTAAGGAGAGTCACATGAAGAGAAAACATTCACTCAGTCTTTCACAGAGAGCAAATTGGTCAAGCCATGGCCGTGACTCATCCACATGGCTGACACTGACAAAGGAGCTACAAGGTGCGGCACAGCGTTTCAGGATAAATCCTCAGGGGACTTGACTGACTTCATCAGATACAAAAGTTACATTTCTTGTTATATAGGTCTTGCTTTATCTTGGTCTTAACCATCCAGCAGAAAGGTAAGAAAACGAGCTATAAGGGGTAAAACCATGTTGGTATGTTGGGCTGTAACAGGCTCAGGTCAACAACTCCTAACATTTCCACTCCTACAAATGACCCACTACTATATGAACTACTGGACTATATTGGAATATTTTGCTGAATTCACACACTTACGATATTTAGATGACAATGGCACACCCTTCTCTGACAAAACTAAACAAAAAAGGGGGATACAAATAAATGATCATTTTGTATCTGTATATACAGAATAGTTAGGATAGATATACAGCTTCTTTCTCTTAATTCAATGACTAGAGAAATTTGTTCAAAAAGTGTTTGGACAAGTTATCATGTCAGCATGTTATACTATGAATAACTGCTAAGAAGATAACAATATGCAATGTATTAATCATTATTGAAACTGTCCTATTAATCAGTTTTGATACTGTCTCATTGCAACTTGTTTCTTAATAAAATTATTAAAAAAAGGAAGTCCACTACACTGCCAGCCCATAGAGAAGAAACTGAAAATGCATATGCAGCTCTCTCAATGACCAAGGTTACCCATCTGGCAATTCACTGTACTAATATCTGGAAGCTAACAACCACCACTTGAGCACCTCTTGTAATTGTATAAGCTAAAGCTTGCTTGCATTAATCTCATGCTGTGTCACTAAATTTAGTAATAAAATATTTACATGATTCTTCCTTTTCCTAAAGTGTATATACAACATTTGTTGTTAAATATGTGTATATATGTATCTATATCACAACACAAACTCAATTGATACATAAAGTAATTTTAATTATCTTCAAGTTTTATCGATACTATATATACTAATATTGTAATACTGTAATATATATGTCACAATCATTATAGGAAATTTGTGCATGTACATGATATATCTTGATTCTTTTTCCTCACTTCTCTCACCTTAGTTGAAACTTTCTTCCTCTCATTTACTAAAGCTTTGTTTCCATTTCTTTCCTTCTGTTATTTTTTCCTTCTCCCTTCATTGTCTTTTCCCTCTATCCTCCCTTGCTCCTCTTCTCATTTGAATATTTTCTTCTTACTTTCCAATATTGGTAATCCATTTTGATCCTTATTTACCCTTTTGGTTTTTGGCACTAGAGAAATAATGCAATATTTAATTATATGTGTCTGATTTATTTTACTTAAAGTTATGAGCTTAAGGTATATTCATTTACCTAGAAATGTCTCAAGTTTATCCTTCTTTTTGGTAGAGTAGTACCCCATTGTATATAAAAACCCTTTCTTCTTTATATATTCAACCACTGCTGAACATTTTAGTTGTTTCCAAGATTTAGCCATTACAAATTATGCTGGTATGAACATGAATGAAAATATATCATTGTATTATGATGCTTTTAAATCTTTCATGCAGATAACAAAAAGGAGAATAGTAGAGTCAAATTGAACCTCCAGTTTTAGATTATTCTGACTCTCCATACTGATAACTATATTCATTTTACCTCATTTACACTCCATCCAAGAGTGGTAGAATGTTCTGTTTTTTGCACAATCCCACCAGCTTTTGTTTTAGGTCAATTTCTAGATGTCCTTGCTGGAGTAAGATTGAAACTCCATTTATAATTTGTATTTCTTAAATGGTTAGTGACATTGAGTGTTTTTTCATATATTTATGTACTGCTTAAACTTCTCCATCTACAAAGTGTCTATTACTTTCAGGTGTTGAATTTTGGAATGGGTCTTAAATTTGTGGAGTCTGATTTCTTTAACTGTTTTTTTAATAATTTTATTGAGAAACAAATAGCAATGAGACAGTTTCAAATCCTATCAGTAAGGCAATTTCAATAATTAATACATTGCATACTGCTGTCTTAGTGGGTTATTCATTGTACAAGATGCAGATGTGATATGCTGTTTATAAACAGTATTAGAACAAAACTTTTTATTCATTGAATTAAGAGAATGTAGCTGTATATCTATCCTAACTATTTTGAATATACAGATACAAAATGGTCCTTCACTTTTTTGCTTAGTTTTGTCAGAGAAGGGTATTACATTGTCATTTAAATATTGTAGATATGGAAATACAGCGAAATCTTCCAAAATAGTCCAGTAGTCCATAATAGTAGTGGGTTTTCTGTAAGACTGGTAATGTTAGAAGTTGTTGACTTGAGTCTTTCACAACTCAGTATGTTAATAGGGCTTTAATATTTATACTTCATTTTCATTCTTTTCTGCTGGATGGCTAAGACCAAGATAAAGCAAGACCTTTGGGACACTACCGAGTTATATAACAAGAAATGTAACTTTTGTATCTGATAAAGTCAGTCAAATCCCCTGAGGATTTATCCTGAAACCCTGTACTGCACTTTGTAGCTCCTTTATCAGTGTCAGCCATGTGGATTAGTCACGGCCATTGCTGGACCAATTTGCTCTCTGTGAAAGCCTGAGAGAATGTTTTCTCTCCATGTGACTCTCCTTAGATATACTCTACGTCATCAATCACTTTCCTCTGTGGCCCCATAATCTCCCTGATCAGAAAATTTGGGACACTACCGAGTTACATGATGGCACAGTACAGGTTCTCCTATGTCCTGAGTCCTCAGTGACATTGAAAGGCTAGGACCAAAATGCTGCCTGTCCTTGCAGCCCTTCTTATGCTCTAATTTTTGGTCTGCAAACTTAAGTTGTGAACACTCAGAAGAGAAGCTTAATGATATTATTACCCTATAACATAAGCAGTTGAGCTTAACCTCACTATCTGTCTAAATATCAAACATCTTAGACATAACATGGAACAG
>NW_004524733.1:5429355-5439512 GCF_000260255.1 Octodon degus
TTTTTTTAATTTTTTTTTATTTATTTGCACCCCATTCCTTTTTAAACAAAGATCTGCTGAAGAGACTGCATGGCAGCATCAGGCATGTCAAAACAAGCAGCACATATTCAGAAGAACAGAACATGGGGCACTCCAAGCATGACCCTAGTATTACACATTGCTATCTTTAGTGCAGTTGCTTACTTCACAGGTATCAGCATGTATAGTTAGGGTGAGAAATCTACCAATTTACTGCTAGTTTTGAAAACCTGCTGAAGATTCTCAGGATCACTGCCTTACCCTTCTTATACACATAAATGTATGGCTTTGCCTCTGTCATATTTCCCAGCTTATTTCCTTGCCCTTCCTTCTTTGTTTAATCCTCTAGTTCTCGCTTTTCTTCAATTATGCTATACCTTTCTATTTGTATTTCTTCCTTTGAGTTCATATACTAGGGTGACTATAGGATATTTACACATGTGGATCTGGTTTATTTCACTTATCAGTATATCTTCAAGTGGCATCCACTTACCTATGAAGGCTTTGAGTTTATCATTCTTTAGAGCAGAGTAATACTCTACTGTATAAAAATACCAAATCTTTTTCATCCATTCCTCATATGATGGGTATCTTGGTTGTTTCCAAGATTTGGCTATCACAAATTGTGCTGCTATAAACATAGGTACGCATATATCACTATGATATGATGTTTCCAGTTTCTCCCAGCTAATTCCCAGTAGGGGAATAGCTGGTTTGAATGGAATTCCTAGTACTAGTTTTTCAAGGAGTCTCCACACTGATTTCCATAATGGTTGCACCAGTCTACATTCCCCCTAGCAGTGGAGAAGAGTTCCGTTTTCCCCACAGCCTTTCCAACATTTATTGTTCTTGATTTCATTACAATAGCCATTTTTTCTGGGATGAGTTGATATCTCAATGTTTTTTTAACTTACATTTCATGGATGGCTAGTGATGAAAGTATTTTTTCATATATTTATTCGTTTCCTCAATTTTGTCCTTAGAAGTGTGTGTTCATCTCAGATGCCCATTTCTGGATTGGGACTTTAATGTTTGGGGCCATAATGGTTTTTACTTTTTTATAAATTCTAGAAAGCACACCTTTGGCTGAGCACTTATTAGTCAAGATTTTTTCAAAGTTTGTGGGTTGTATTTTCACTTTGTTGATAATTTATTTTGACTTGCATACATTCTCAATAAGAAGAGGTTCCTGTTGTTAATTCTTCCAAGTGTTACCTGTGAAATTTGATTTTCCCTCATGAACTCCTTTCCTACCCCTATGTCTTCAAGAGTTCCTCCTACTTTCTCTTCAAGGAGATTTAGTGTTTCTGTTTTAATGTTTAGATCCTAAATCCATTTTGACTTCAGCTTAGTTCATGGTGATATACGTGTGTCAAGTTTGAGTTTTCAGCATGTAGAGAGCCAGTTTTTCCAGCACCATTTGTTAAAGAGTCTATCTTTCTTCCAGTGAGTATGTTTGGCCCCTTTGTCAAAGATAAGGTGGCTAAGTGTGTTCCTAGGGACTTCAGCATCTTCTAATATATTCCATTGATCCTCAGGTCTATTTTTCTGCCAGTAACATGATGATTTTATCACAGTAGCCTTCTAGTATAATTTCAAGTCAGGAATTGTAATGCCTCCTGCCTTGTCTTTGTTGCCCAGGAATGCCTTTGCTATTCTAGGTCTATTGTGATCCCAAATAAATTTCAAGAACAATTTCTGTAGGTGTGTGAGGTATGTTGGTGGTAATTTGATAGGTTTGCTTTAAATCGGTACAGCACGTTTGGGAGTATGGCCATCTTCACAATGTTGGTTCTTCCTATCCAGGAGCAGGGAATACATTACCATTTTCTGAAATCTTCTAAGATCTCTTTTTTAAGGGTTTTGTAATTTGTAATTTTCCTTTAAAAGGTCTTTGACTTCTTTAATTATTTATTTCCAAGATATTTCATTTTCCACAGTGCTATATTAAAAGGTATTGTTGCTCTTATTTTCCTCTCAGTGTGTTTGTTATCTGTGTAGAGGAATGGGGTTGACTTTTAGGTATTGACTTTGTATCCTGCTATGCTTCTGAATTTGTGTGTTAAGTTTTAGAGCTTCTTGGTGGAGTTTTTTGGGACTTCCAAGTAAAGTATCAGGTCATCTGCAAATAATGATAATTTAATTTCTTCTTTACCTATTCTTATCCCTTTTATTTCTCTGTCTTGTCTAATGGCTCTAGCTAATGATCCCAGAACTATATTGAATAGGAGTGGTGATAAAGCACATCCTTGTCTTGTACCAGATCTGTGAGTAAAAGACTACAGTTTTTCCCCATTTAGCATTATGTTAGCCATTGGGTTTTCATAAATGGCTTTTGCCAGATTGAAGTAGAGGCCATCTATTCCACTTTTCTGTAGGGCTTTGAACATGAATGAGTGTTGGACTTTGTGAAAAGCTTTTTCTGCATCAATTGAGATGATCATGTGGTTTTTAGTTTTCGCTCTATTGATATAGTGTATTACATTGATAGATTTACAGATACTGAACCTTCTTTGCATCCCTGGAATGAATCCTACCTGTGTTTGTGTATGATATTCTTGGTGATTTGTGGTATTCTATTTCCTAGGATTTTATTGAGCATTTTTGCATCAATTTTCATCAGGCAGATTAGCCTGTTGTTCTCTCTTTTAGTTGTGTCTTTCCCTGGTTTTGCTATTAGTGTAATAATTGCCTCCAGGAATGATTTTTGGAGGATTGTTGCTTCCTTTTCAATTTCATTGAAGATTGTGAGGAGCATAGGGGTTATATCTTCTGTAAATTTCTTGTAGAATTCAGCTGTAAATAAATCAGGACGTGGACATTTCTTTTTCCACAGGTTTTTTTTTTTAAATTACATTTCGTATTTCATCGCTTTTTATTGGGTTATTGGCCAGTTATTGACCATTAGTGCATCTTCTTGATTCAGTTTTGGTAATTTATATCTTTTCAGGAATTTGTCTGTTTTGTCTGTGTCTTCTATTCTGTGAAAGTAAAGATTCTCATAGTATCTCTTAATAATCTTCTGAATTTCCACTAGGTCTGTGGCAGTTACACCCTTTTAATTCTTTATTGCTTGCATTTGAATATTTTCTTTCCTCTTTTTGATGGGATTAGCGAGGGGCTTTTCGATTTTATTTAATCTTTCAAAGAACCAGCTTTTTGATTCGTTAATTCTTCGAACTGTTTACTTCATCTCAATTGAATTAATTTCTGCTGCAAACTTTATGATTTTTTCCGGTCTTTGGGCATTTGGGTTTGCCTCGATGTTGGAGGTGCAGCATTAGGGTTTTTATTTGTTCCCATTCTGTTTTCTTAATGTGTGAGTTTATAGCCATAAATTTCCCTCTGAGAACTACTTTCTTCACATCCCATAAGTTCTGATAAGTTGTGCCTGAATTTCCATTGAATTGTAGATATTGTTGATTTTCTTGTTTAATTTCATCTGTGACCCATGGATTGCAGAGTAGGGTTTTGTTTAATTTCCATGTACTTAGGGTTTTTTTTTCTGGTTTCTTTTGTCATTTACTACCAGTTTCATTGCACTGTGGTCAGATAATATGCATGGGATAATTTGTTTTCTTGCATATACTTAAGTATGACCAATGGATGCATATGTGGTCTGTTTTAAAAAATGACCCATTTGCAGCTGAAAAAAGAGTGTATTCAGTTGTGGTTGGGGCTAACACTCTGTATATGTCCACTAATTCCATTTGTTCCAAGCTCTGTTTCAGTTTTGCTACTTCTTTGCTAATTTTTTGTCTGCTTGACCTGTCCCTTTTGGATAAGGTGGTGTTAAGGTCTCCTATTAAGTTTTTGGTATTGGATATTAGATTTTTCATATCCATTAAGATTTGTCTTTTATAGTTGGGTGCTCCCCTGCTTGGTGCATACATATTTATGAGTGTTACTTCTTCTGCTTTAATTTTTCCCTAACCAGTATATAGTTGCCTTCTTTTTTTCGTTTGATCATACTTGGTTTGAAGTTGAGACTGTCTGAGAACAGGATTGCTACCCCTGCTTTTTTCTGAGGTGCTGGACATGTAGTACTGTTTTCCATCCTTTGACTTTTAGCCCATGAATTTCTATATGAGTAAAGTATGTTTCTTGTACACAGCACATTGTTGGATTTTGTTTCCTAATCCACTGTGCCAGTCTATTTCTTTTAATTGGTGAATTGAGTCCATTTACATTAATGGTTATAAATGAGATGTATTGACTTTAGCATATTATTTACCTGTTGTAGTTTATTCCTTTTTCCCCTGTGTTTAATTGTTTGCCCTATTTAGTGGATTTCTTCTGTTCTCATTCATGTAGTTTTGAACATTTTTGTCCCTCTCTGGAATACCTTTCAGTAGTCTGTGTAGGGTTGGCTTTGTCATCATGAAATTCTTTAGCTGTTCTTTGTCATGGAAGTATTTCACTTCTCCATCAAACTTGAAAGAGAGTTTTGCAGGGTATAGTAGTCTGGGCTGGAATTTGTTTTCATAGAGGACTTGAAGTATTCTGCTCCATGCTCTTCTTGCCTTCATGGTTTGTGAAGAGATGTCTGTCATTATTTTCGTGCATTTTCCTTTAGATGTGGTCTGTTTCTCTTGTCTAGCTGCTTTTTAGTATCTTGTTTTATGCTGGATTTCTGAGATGTTGACTATTATATAAATTGATGTGTTTTTAGTTTGGTTGAAGTTATTTGGCGTTCTGTATGCTTCGGTTACCTAAATGTCAGATTGTTTCCTCATATTTGGGAAGTTTTCTGCTATTATTCTGCTCATATTTTTTAATGTCATTTGTATTGAATCCTTCTTTCTCTTTGATTCCTATTAGTCTCACATTGTTCATCTTTACATCGTCTCACAGGTGATGAATTATTTTTTCCTGCATCCTCGTTGTTTTTAAGAGATCTCTGCTTACCTTTTCACTAGCTGCAACAGTGTCTTCAAGATCTGAAGCTCTATCTTCACTTTTCTTTAACTGTTTTAGATATTCTAGATTTTACTGCTTTGTCTCAGGAACAGCTGATAAAAAGTTTTTCCTATTTTGTGTGTTTTCTTTGCTCTGTTGTTTTTTTCTTTTGTTGTGCAAAAGCTTTTCAGTATGATGAGTTCACAGTTGATTCTTCATTGTAATATGTCTAATTGGTTCTTTGAAACATTAAATAGAATAGATAAGCCCTTAGCCAACTTTATCAAGAAAGAAAGAAAAGTCTCAAACTCAAGGAATTAGCACTAACAACAGTTGTTAGAAATTATAAAGGTCCTGCAGAAATGCAGAAGTCCAATAACTACTATGAGAACCTGTACTTGTAATAAGATGGAAAATACAGAAAAAATAGACAGATTCCCAGATATCTATGAATTTCCAATGCTAAAGCAAGAAGACACAAAATTCTAAATAAGCAAATATCAATCAATGAAGTTGAAGAAGAAATTAATAATCTATAAAAATGTGCATTCTGCTGGATTCATTACTGAATTCTACAAGAACATTAGAGAGTTAAAACCACTACTCCTCTAACATGTGCAAGAAACTGAAAGGGAAATAGTACTCTCAAAAGTGTTTGCTGGAAGCATACTTATTTTGTATTTAGCACAGTGTATGTGGGGTCTCACTACGTAAATCAAACTCTAAGTGATCCTCCTGTTTATAGGCTCCTAAGCACTGGCATTAGAGGTGCACGCCATCGCACTCAGTCTCCATGGCCTTCTCAGCACAGCCCGGGGGCCCATCCAGCAAGGAGGCCCAGGGCTGGAACTCCCAGCCTGTGCATCTGCCTAAGCAGGCACTTTAATCCTCTGAGCTCTTTGGCCAGCCTTTCTGGGAGCATAACTTAACAGGATTCAAATCTATGAAAAGAACCAACCAAAAAAGATAACTTCAGAGCAATTTCTTTAATGAATGTAGACTGAAAAATCCTCAGTGTTATACTAAAAAATAATGCAACAAATAATAAAAAAGTTGATATACTGTGACAAAGTAGGATTCATCCCAGGGAATTCAGGGATGATTCAAAATATACAATCAATAAATGTAATAACCACATCAGCAGAAATAAGAACAAAAACACATTGAGCATCTCAATAGATGCAGAAAAAGTACCTGACAGAGCCCCACATCTATTCACCATACAGATACTAAAGAAAATTGGAATAGTATGTTTGTACCTCAATTTGATAAAAGCTATGTATGGCAAACCAACAGCCAACATCATAATAAGCGGTCAAATCTGAAAGATTTTACTCTGAAATCAGGAATAAGACAAGAATGCCCACTAGCACACCTGTTTAATATAGTTTGGGAAACATTAGCCAGTGCAAATAGAAAAGAGAAAGAAATATTCAGAACATCGAGACAGTAAATCAAGAAGTTAACTTATGGAGTCTTTCAGTGGAGTTTGAGAGTCTTCCATGTAAAGTATAATGTCACCAGCAAATAAGAAGTAAAGTATAATGTCATCAACAAATAAGAAGTTAACTTATTATTTGCTGATGACATTATACTTTACATAGAAGACTCTCAAACTCCACTGAAAGACTCCTGTAATATCTCAATTCAGTAGCATAGCTGGATATAACTTAAATACTAAAACCTCAAAAGCATTTCTATATATGCACAATAAACTCAGTGAGAGAGAAATTAGGGAAGCAACACCTTTTACAATAACATCAAGAATAATGAATTACTTAGGAATCAATCTAAGGAAGGAAGTAAAAGAACTTTACATTGACAATTATAGTACTATCAGAAAGGAGGTTGAAGAGGGAATGAGAAAATGGAAAGATTTCCCTTGTTCTTTCCTAAGAAGATCCAATATAGTGAAAATGGCCATACTTCCAAAAGCGTTGTATTTAATGCAATCCCAATCAAAATACCAATAGTATACCTCATGTAATTAGAGAAATCAATCCAACATTTCATTTGGAACTAGAAAAAATCTAAAATAGGAAAAGACCTAGAAAAGGGAAATCAATTTTGGGCAACAGCAGCAAGTCACAGGCCATCTCAATCCCTGACTTGAAATTATACTACAAAGCTACTGTGATAAAAACAGCATGGTACTGCCATACAAAAAGAAAACAAAACAAAAACAGACCAAAAGATCAGTGGAATAGTATAGATGATACAGAAACAATGCCAAATACAGAGACACCTTACCTTTGACAAAGGGGTCCTACAACCTTACTGGAACAAAGATAGGCTCTTTAAAAGCATTGTGGGGAAAACTGAATTCTCAAATGCTGAAGATGAAACTTAGACCCATGTCTCTTACAATGCACTAAGCTACAATCAAAATGTATCAAAGATCTAAATATTAAAACAGAACACTGATGGCGAGAGAGATAGCTCAGTAGACTAAGCGCCTGCTTGGCATGCACAGGGACAAGGGTTTGATCCCTGGTCCTACATGCTACACTGGCCCTGTCCCCATGGCTCACTGAGCCAGCCACAGAGGCTGGTTGTGGTGGTGCATTACTATAATCCCAGTGCTGGAGAAGCTGAAAACAGGAGGATCACTATGAATCTGATGTGCGTACTGAGGCCTTGACCAAATTCAAGATGAAAAATAGATAGATAAATAAATAAATAAATAAATAAATAAATGAAACACTGAATGTATTGGAAGATAGAACAGGTATAATTCTTTCTTGAAGTCATAGGTGTAAGTAAAGACTTCATGATAAATCAACTATTGAGAGGCCTGATAAAATAAGTAAGGGAATGAGAAAAGAAGACCAAGAGAGAGAGAGAGTCTCATTTTTATTTGTCTATAGCTTAAGGTTTTAATAAAATTGTACATTACTACATTACTGGTAAAAAGTAATGATCACAGAAAAAAATTACATTCACTCCAATAAACTTTATATTGTTAAACTGAAATTAATATGTAGAAACTTACCTTGGTTATCTCTTTCACTGTTAGTTTAATAGACAATTAAACTGTTGTCATTTGCATACTACTAAACAAAAATTATATTTATAATGCAGCTCCCTAAACTCTTATTTTAATGTGAATTTTAAATATTTGTATGCAGGCTGAGAATCACATTTCTTTTTCTAATACTGTTTAGCTCTGTGATCTGACTGCATGACCAAGGGAGTATCTTTTTTTTAATGGAACTAAGCACTCATTAGTAAATTTTTGTTGAGTGAAGTGGTTCAAAATAAGTTCTAAGTTTAATTACCTGAGAAATGCCGCAGAAGTTTTCACATTAAAGATGTGAAAGAATATGTTAAACTGAATTTAGAGAACTTCCTTAGATGCTAAGTAAAGAATACTACTTTACTAAAAGCCAGGCATGGTGGTGCACACCTGTAGTCCCAGCATGTGGGAGGCTGAGGCAGAAGGATTGTTGTGAGTTTGACTCCAGCGTGGGCTACAAACTGAGCTCAAGGTCAGCCTGACCTGCATAGTGAGACCCTGTTTCAAAAAAACGCACATATACAAAAGAATACCACTACACTTCCATTAATTGCTAATGTTACTTTGTACATATTTTTATATTAATAATAATATTAAGGGAAAGACAACTCTTATCTCTAAAAATCAAGAAACAAAACTAGGCAAAAATGTGCTTTCTGTTTAATGAACTGTACTCAGAGATACAATAGAAAAACAATGAAAATTCCAGAAAGTGTTTTCCATTTTTTCCCATGACCCAAATGGCAAGACATATCTCCTTTCATAAGGAAAAGAGCAAATCTCTTTCCCAGAATAAGACATTTCATTCCAGTTTATTTAATGAAGAATTAGGAATAAATACATCATTAAATACAAATCACAATTGCTGTGGCATATGATTAGTGTTTGATTACCTTTGGGCCAGTAAGACCTGGAAGACCAATGCCTGAAACACCAGGATCACCTTTATCTCCTTTCTGTCCAGGTAATCCTGGAAAGCCAGGTTGTCCAGGAACTCCAGGAGGCCCAGGAAGTCCATCTACACCCTGAGGACCTGGAGAAATATTTTACAAAATATTCTTAGGCTTGCAATGTAGCTTAGTGACAGAGCATTTTCTTAGTGTCCTACCACATGGAAGACCCTGGATTTGAATCTTGACACTGTTGAAAAGAAAGAAAAGTTCAAAATATTTTGAGCTGAGAAGTATGGTGTATGCCTGTATTCCCAGAACTCTAGGAGGCTGAGCCAGGAGGATGGCAAGTTTAGGCCCAGCCTAGGCAACTTAGCAATACAGTGAGGTCTTTATTCAAAATTAAAAAAAAAATAGAGAGGTGGGGGCTAGACTTGTACAAAAGACATAGTTTCAATAACCTATATCACAAAAAAAAACTTTACTTGTGGAATATCTAAAACATATATGAACAAGCAAAAGGATTTCAAACAATCACAACTCAGAAAACTCAACTCTGAGTTTTGACCTTCACAATCATGAATATATATAAAAGCTGACTTTAAGAATGTTTAAATGAAAAGGATGTGGCTTGAGAATAGATACCTTCTAATTCTAACTGTTAAAGTTTAAGTTTCTATCCATTAGAACTTCAAATATTTTTGTAGCAAGAGTTCTGTTTATTTTAGATATTGCTCAGTCCAATTCTATTAACATATATCTGTCTGTCTTTTTTTTTGTAGTGGTGGGGAATCCTACGTCCTCATATATACTAGGTAAGTCTTTACTACTGAATTACACTTATAGGCCCTATATTAGTCTGTATTCTAATAAAAATATAGTTAACCACCTTCCCTTAATGGTACTAATATTTAGGAACTTTTCATCACTCACCTGGAAAACCCATATCACCTATGTTTCCTTTAGGTCCAGTAGGTCCTATAAGTCCTGGCTGGCCAGGGAGACCAGGGTCACCCTTGGGACCTAAAAGAAAATTCAAATAAGTACAGTTAAGATAAGCAAGCATCAGCACAGAACTGGATGAATTAAATCTTTTTTTCTAAATAATTTTATAGAGAAAGAAATAGCACTGAGACAGTTTCAAAACAGGTTATTAGGACACTTTACAATAATTAATACATTGCATATTGTTGTCTTCATAGTAGTTATTCAGAGCATAAGATGCAGACATAATAATGTCTTGTCTAAACACTACTAGTACAAATCTTTCTTCTCATTGAACTATGAGAAAGTAGGTGCATATCTATCCTAACCACTTTGTATATGCAGATATA
>NW_004524733.1:5439949-5440995 GCF_000260255.1 Octodon degus
AATCTTAATATGTGACTGTATTACACAGATATAACTCAGCATGAAACAGGCAAAAGATACCTAAGAGATGTCTTTAGGAACATTTTACAACATAACTATGGTAATACAACTCTCATAACGCAACTTTATTGAAATAAGAAAAAAAATTACAGGGATACATCCCTTATTCTCCTAAAACAATTAAAACCATCTGTGGTTGCTATATTTGAATATGTATAACTGTCTTTAACATTAAATCTGTTTATACATATTCAAAAATAGCGTTTTCATGTATAACCTGAGTATAAAAGACCAGGAAGTGAAAATCTTTCATGATATAACCCTAATACATTAGGCAAGAGAGAAATAAATGCTGATATACAGGTACCAGACAGTCATGCCTGCCTGGCATGGCTACTCTGCGCCTTCTTACGCATAAGTATCTGTGTTCCATGATGTCATCTGAGTGTTTTCCTATTATTATCCTAAACCTCTAGTCTTTCGCTAGAATTTTTAAACTGGTGACGACAATGCTGAAGATGTGAAGGAGAGATGAGAGAATTCCTTTTTCCAACAGTATCAAGGCAATGTGCTATGTAAAATAAATAAATAAATAAATAAACTTTAAGGCTTTTAGTAGGATGAGGACAAACTGTTCTATATTTCCTTATGCATGAAACTAAAAGAAAATGGCTTAAGCAGCAAGGAAACGTTTTATGTGGAATAAAAAAGAATTGTTAACGGTAATGGTAATTAATGCTGTAACATATTAATATCTGATGGAAAATACCTGTTCCATGATATGACAAAATGTTTGATATTTAGACAGGGTAAACTGAACTGCATATATTACAGGTTAATAATTAGCTTCTCTTCTGGAGGGTTAACAACCTAAGTTAGCAGATCAAAATTGGAGAAAAGGAAGGGCTGCATGGTTAGCCAACATTTTGACCCTAGCCTTTCAAGGTCAGTGAAGACTCAGGACATAGGAGAACCTGTACTGTAACAACATGTAACTCAGTTGTGCTCCAAATTTTCTGATCAAGAAGATTATGGAGCCACAGAGG
>NW_004524733.1:5441120-5448924 GCF_000260255.1 Octodon degus
GGCGGTACAGGGCTACAGGATAAATCCTGAGAGTACTTGGCTGACCTTATCAGATACAAAAGTTACATTTCTTGTCATACAGGTCTTGCTATATCTTGGTCTTAACCATCCAGCAGAAAAGTATAAAAATGAGGTATATAAAGTAAATCCATATTAATGCGATGAGCTGTAAAAGGCTCAAGTCAATAACTTCTGAGGATAACCCACTAATAATATAGACTTCTAGACAGTGTTAGATTGTTTAGTTGAATTCAAATACCTATAGTATTTAGATGCCAATAGAATATTCACCTGTGACAGGACAAAAAAAAGATACAAAAGAAAGATCATTTTGTATTTATATATACAAAATAGTTAGGATAAATTTACAGCTACTTTCTCTTAATTCAATAAGAAGAAAGTGGTATACTAACAGTGTTTGGACAGAATATCCGGTCTGCTTCTTGTACTATGGATAACACTAAAAAGATAACAATGTACAGTGTATTGATTATCAAAACTGTCCTATTAATCAGCTGTGAAACTGTCTGATTTTACTTATTTCTCAAGAAAAAAAGAAAAGAAATAAATGCAAAAGAGCAACAAAAAATTTTAAAAAATTAATGCTGTAACACAATACACAGAAAGGTTGTGAGGTTTTCAGCTCTCTTGAATTTTAAAAATAGAATTGCTAACTATCTGTTTTTGTATAGATTAATAACTACCTTGTTTGTATCCCCCCAAAAAAACTGGCAAATAAAAAGTTATTCAGACTAATATCAGGTAATTGTCTTACTTATGTATGTTGCAATATATGCTACAAAATACAGCACATCCTTTGAATCATACTTGTTCGTATACTCTGTTACCAGAAAAGAAAAATGAGTAATGAAAAATATCCCAGATCTCTTGTCTTTTGAAACCTTGGCTAAATAGCAGCATTTCTATCAAAGAGGAAGGCCGTATTTCAACTGCACCCAAGCACATTCCTGGAACTGAACTCAAAGCACTATCAAACATGCATATACATAGCTATTGGCCAGGCTCAGCTATCCAAAAGCCACAAGAGGGCCGGTGAGATAGCTCAGTGTACTAAAACACCTGCTTAGGCAAACTTAGGCAAGCACAGAGATCACAGTTTGCCCCCCGCCTCACCACATGTAGTGCCAGCCCTGACACAAGGGTTGGCTGGGCCAGCCAGAGCCCAGGTGTAGAGGTGCCCGCCTGTAATCCCAGCACTGGGGAGGCTGAAAGCAGGAGGACCACCACGAGTCAGAGCTGTGTAGTAAGACCCTGCAACAACCAAATACATTAAAAATAAAAAACCACAAGTGGTCTGTCTTGCCTACCTGGTAGTCCTGGTAGTCCAGGTTGTCCACTCAGTCCAGGTTGTCCTGGATCTCCAGGCAAACCCTGGTAGCCTTTTGGTCCAGAAACTCCAGGAACACCTTCCAAG
The DNA here is from genome assembly GCF_000260255.1 of Octodon degus. Taxonomy (NCBI): domain Eukaryota; kingdom Metazoa; phylum Chordata; class Mammalia; order Rodentia; family Octodontidae; genus Octodon; species Octodon degus. The sequence goes on from NW_004524733.1 coordinate 5,442,556, forward strand.
GATATAGGAGACACAAGTTAGACTATTGTTAATCCACTATATGAATATGGTAAAACAAGCTATTCTAGTGTTGAACCATACATAAAATAGAAGAATTGGTGATTTTCTGATACAGTACAAACCATTAGTCCTGTACTCACACTGAAACCTGCTATTTTTTATTTACCTAACATCAAGAAATACAGAGCACGTAAGAACTTCACTTTCTCCTATGGGCCTCAGCATCACACAATGAGAAATTCGTAGGCTTTCCTTTTAAATTCCATGACTTTCTTTCATAGGGCTACAGTAAAGGCACATATACTTTACTGCCTCTATCATGCAGAAAGCATAGCTGAAAGAGAAAAGAGGACTTGCAAGGAGTAAGTCAAGGAAGGTACCTCATTTTAGCCATAATAAAAACTAGCTTCTTTTGTGACTGCACAAAACTGCAATATTTCAAGCATTTAAGAGGAAAAATTATCACCAAATCTTATTCAATGGGAAACAAAAGTCTGTGTACATAAACATACTCACATGTAAACAACTTACAATATTAATGGTTAAGACACAAAAAGAATTACAAACTTACTACAAGCTGCAATTAGTATAACTAGTAAAGCTTGTTATTGTTTGAAAGACTATATAATTTTTGTTGTAAGTGCTTTTTGAAATCTGTTTTCTATAAGTGCTCTGCATGCTGATTTATGTCTATCTATACTCTGATATTTTATTCTGAACACATTACACTTCTATAGATAAAAGGATTGCTTAAATTTAAAGCCTCGTATACTTTATGCTATATTTGCTTCTAATAAAGCAACTATAATAACATATTTTCCACACATAATTCAAGACTTCCTCCAGTGCTAAGAATGGCTACTCATAGTACAAGACTGTATTTTTATTTTGCCCAAGTAGAATAACAATGGACCATAGTTAAAAGCCAAGCAATATAAGGATATTAAAACACTGCACTAAAATAATGCACATGTCATCCAAATCTGATTTCAAAGGAAAAAATGAAAAGGACCAACAAATTTCCTAAATGACAAAATCTGTTTTCCAAGTGATTGTGTCTATATATACTTTTCTATTTATTGTGATAGTATAGTACTCTTCGAATCGCTTGAAGCTGACTGTCTAACTCTGTTTTAAAACCTCACAGCTCAAGATAGATAAACAACAAAGAAAATACTCAAAAATTATCATTGCACCAACATGAATCAAATAAAAATTAATATTCAATACCAAGATTTGATGCACCTAAGTACATTTTGTTTAAAAGTCCTGCATAACAAGTTAATTTTCATATGATTTTAAAGTTAAACTATAGGAGCTGGGAGTATATTTAAGTGGTACTATATGTGCTTAGCACGAACAACCCTCATAAGTTCAATTTCCAGCAATGAAAGAAAATGAAAATGTAGATGGTGGAAAATGTTTTCACAAATACATGATTACATTCACTCACCTGGTAAACCAGGTTCCCCCTTTTCTCCTTTTGAGGTTAAGAGATTTGGATCCATTGGTCCAGGAGGGCCTGGAAGGCCAGGTTCTCCTTTACCACCTTTTTCTCCTGCAGGGCCAGGAAGTCCTGGGTGGCCCTGTAGGCCAGTATCACCTAAAATCAGCATGTGTTAACAAGACAAAACAGATCATATTTATCTATCACGATTAATACCTTTAAAGATTATTTATAACTGAGAGTTGTGTAGGCTAGTAGGTCACCAAAACATATACGCAAGTCCCTTGAGTGCACATATACTGAAACTTAAATAACAGTCACTCTTCTTCTGGAATTCTTTGACTGGTCAAACAACAAATAAAAGCTTAGTCCTTATTTTTTGAGGTAAAAATTTATCATGCTTACCAAATTAAGTAGGCCATAAAACTTACAATGCCATTTCACATAGAAAAAAATACTAAGTACTGCTTATTTTAATATGGTCAATAAAAATATTCTCTGTAATATAGAGCAAGTTTCTTTTTTACTCTTTTACATTTTAGCTATAAAACACCAAATATTACCTTTAAGACCAGGAGCCCCACTCCTGCCAGGAATTCCCAAAGGTCCTGGTGGTCCTGGAGGGCCCATCATACCCATTTCACCTTTAGTTCCTTTGAAGAATACCAACAAATAACATTTGTCTCTTTTGACATTAGAAAAATAAAAAATAATTTTTAAGATATCAGTTGAAAAGCTATTGCAGAACCTTAGCACCCACTATTACAAATACTGAGGGATATAGATGCTCATTATGGCTACTTATAGCCTGAGTATTTTTATGGCAACTAATCTCCAAAGATGAGTCCCAGTGAGGAATATTTCCCAATATACACATCTTGGTTTAGTCCTCTGACCTAAAATCTAGGCTGACCCTGCATTATCTTTAACTAAATGACACTGTAACTCTCAAGCTAGATCATTAGATGTTTTGCAGTTTCCAATGGGGACTTCTGGAACACTCCTTTTTGGCTTTTGAGATACTTTCTCTTAGAAACCAGCTGCCATAAAAGGATAAAAATAATTCGGATACTATTATGGTGTAAGGAGTGCAAGCCATATGAAAAAACATTGTGGATGATGAGAAGCCATGTGAGGCAAGATACACCCAAGGGACAGGAAAGTTCCACCAAACAAGCAGAGCTTTTGGTCTTAATTGCTTTAGTTGGGGTTATATGGGTTACAGATAAACCCAGGAAAACCATCTCTTGATTTTTAATGGCAGAATCTTAAGCAAAATAAAAATGTTGGTTTAAACCAGGAAGGTTTGGAGTTCTTTACTATACAATAATATTTGACCAGAATTCTAACAGCAAAAAAAGTGCAAGCAATGAATGGAGTCTCCTACAATCAAGGCTATTTTAACAATTTAACAGACAAAAGTCAATTCAGAAAAGAGAAGGATAAAAATAATTTAGTAGAGTCATATTAATTTCATGAATGAAAAATGAGAGAAAATATTAAACAAACCTGGGAATCCAGGGGCACCTGCTTTTCCTGGGATCCCTGGTGATCCTGGGGGTCCCATAGGACCAGGTATTCCAGGGATCCCTGGACTACCTCTCTCCCCAGGAGGTCCTGGAACATCAAGTCCAGGAGGTCCTGTATCTCCCTTCTCTCCTGGTATTCCATGTAAGCCTGGGTTAATAAAACAACAATATTAGTAACTATCAAGTCAGTTTTAAAAGATGTATCTGCAAACATCTGAATCTTATAAAAATCCACTTAGAAAAAAACTACTGCCAGCATAGTAAATGGGGCAAAACTGAAATCTTTTCCTTTAAAATCAGGAACAAGGAAAAAATATCTAATATCATGACTTGATTTCTATATGGTACTTGAAACATTAGCCATATCAGTCAGGCAAGAGAAATAAATAAAAAAGGACATTTATAGGAAAAGAAGAAGTCAAACAAGCATTATTTGCAGAAGACATGATTTTCTGCACAGAAGAGCAAAACAATAATTCCAGAAGAATCCTACAATTAATAGCCCAATTCAGAAATGTAGCAGGATATAAAATCAACACACAAAAATCAATAGTGTTCATTTATACTAGTAATAAACTCCCTGAGAAAGAATTTAGGAAAATATCATTCATAATAACAGTAAGAAAAATAAAGCACTTAAGCCTTAATATAAATAAGGAAGTGAAAGACCTCTATAACAAAAATAACAGTATGTAGTCTGAAAAAGGATATTGAAGAAAAATCAGAAAATGGACAGATATCCAATGTTCTTGGATAGGCAGTACCAACATAGTCAAAATGCCTATACTTGAAAAGCTGATATGCAGATTTAACACATTTTTTTCATATTCTGATCAAAATATTAAGAGCAGTCCTCACAGAACTAGAGAAAACAATCCTAACGTTCATGGGGAAACAGAAAAAAAAACAGAATAGCAAAAGCAATCCTGACTTACAACAGCAAAGCAGGAGATGCCACAGTCATGGATTTCAAGTTACATTACAAAGCTTTAGTGATTAAAACACAGATACAGACATGTGGTTCAATGGAATAGAATAGAGATTGAAGAAACAACTACAGGTGCATTCAAATATCTGATCTTTGGCAAAGTGATCCAAAATATACCCAGATAAGACAGCCTCTTTAACAAATAGTGCTGGGAAAACTAGTCATGCATGTGAATAGGAATGAGTCTAGAACCATGTCTCACACTCTGTACTCATAGCAAATAAAAATGTATCAAATATCTAAATGTTAAAATAGAAACATCTACTGGATGATAAAATAGACAATACTCTTGAAAACGAAAAAGTAGGCAAGGTCTTTCTGAACAAAATCTAAATTTCATAAGAAATAGTACTATCAATAAATGGGATCATATCAAATTAAAAAGCTTCTTCACAGTACAGGAAAACAGCCAAGAGAATGAAGAGATCACTGAGACAGTAAAAAAAAATTTGCTAGCTATCATGCAGACAGAAGTCTAACATCTTGAATATCCATGGTGCTCAAAAATTTAGATAACCCAAAATAAAACACAATCAAAAATGGGCAAATCAAACAATAAACATTTTTCAGGAGAAGCACAAATGACTCATAAATACTTGAAAAACATGTTTAGCACCTCTGGCCATTAGAGAAATGCAATTTGAAACAACACTGAGATTCCCTCTTACCCCAGAAAGAATGGTTATCATCAAAAAAATAAAGTGATAACAAATGCTGACAAGATGCACTAGAAAGGGGGGAGAATCTACTAAACCATTTCTGTAAATGTAAACTAGCATAACTATAGTGGTAATTAGTATGGAGAGTGCTCAAAACACTCAAGATGAAATTTATTTGAGCAGCTATTTCCTCTTGAGGTATCTTGAAAGAATTGAAATCGTAATAGAGTGCTACATGTATGCTCAAGTTTATGACAGCATAATTCATAGCAGTCAAGTCTTGGAAATATCCTATATATTCATCAACAGATAAATGGACAAAAAATTGTGGTGTTGATACACAAAGGTGTATGATTTTCCCATATAGAATGATAAACTTGAGTCATCAGAAGTAAAATAGACATTCTTTGAGACTATAACATTAAGTGAAATAATTTAGACACACAAGATTAATTTTCCTGTGGGGGACTTAAGTCAACAATTTCTGACATTGCCAGTGAAGCGGAAGACCCAATACTATTATGGACTACTGGACTCTTTTAGAATATTTTGCTGAGTTAACACACCTATAATATTTAAATGATGGAACTAAACAAAAAATGGGATACAGATGAATTTCCATTTGGTATCTGTGTATTCAAAATGGTTAGGATAGATATATAGTTACATTCTCTTAATGAATAGAGTGATTTGTTCTAATGGTGTTTGTAAATAGGATATCATGCCCGCATCTTGTACAGCAATTAACCACTAAGATGAATGTATGCAGTGTGTTAATTATTGAAACTGTCCTACAAATTTGATTTGAAACTGTGTCATTGCTATTTGTTTATCAATAAAATTATGGCAAAAAAGATTAATTCCCATATAGTTTTTTTTTCTTATATGAAGAACCTCAGATATAAATAAAGAGAAAAATAAAATAGATAACAGGAAAAAAGGAGACAAATCCTTTTCAATGGGAAGAAGACCAAGAGACAGAGGGAAGGTGTATGGAGGAAAGTAGAAGGGAATGAAAAAAGAATTGAGATGTCTTACATATATGTACCAACTTCCCACAAGGAATGTAGTTATTATGTACTGCAAACATACTAATAAAAAATAAAATTTAAAAATATTTATCTAATTTTCTAGTAAACAAATAATAGAACTCTGTGTATAAAAAATCTGAGTATATTAAAGATACTTTTGACTTTATGTATACAAAATGAAAAAAAATCAAGCTTTAAGATTTTTAATAATACTGCTTCAGGATAGTGCTTGTTGAATTATTTCTGGTAAATCACCAGTTTTTCTTAGTTGCTATTTCTTTATGTATTCATTTTTGGATAACATACATTAAATCATGAAATAAAAATCCAAAGATATAATCCTACAGTTTTAGGTGCTGTATTCAAAAAATACTACATTATCAAATTGCTAAAATTTTCAAAACTCTCAATCTTTATCAGCCTTCTGTTATAAACTCATAATAGTTGGTGCTGTAACACTGCCTCTATGACCACAATTGGAGTTGCATTGTTGTAATTAATATGAATCATTACATAACAACTAATATTTGACTAAGCCAGTTAGTTATATGGATACTGTGATTATGTTTTAGCTTTGTTTTACATGTTTTCTTTTCTTGGTACCAGGAATTGAATTCAGAGCCTCATACTTTCCAGGCAGGTGCTGTGTAAATGTTGTTTTAATTATACATTAATATTAGTTCCGAGGGGCTGGAGAGATGGCTCAGTGGTCTAA
>NW_004524733.1:5449284-5475479 GCF_000260255.1 Octodon degus
TGTGTTTGTGTGCAGGGTCTCACTATGCAGCTCAGACTTGTAGTGATCCTTTTGATTTCTGCATCCCTAGTGCTGGAAATACAGGCATGCACCACCATGCCCAGACTCCATCAATGATGGCTCAGCATGCCTAGGGGAGGGGATGAAGCGGCATGCAGTGCCAGCAGTCGAACCCTGGCTCCTGCATTTACCTAAGCAAGCACTTAATCCACTGAGCTATATTGCCGGCCTTACAATGTAAGTTTCTGTAAGATATACCCACTTCAAAAATGTTTATGGGGAATACTTACGTTAAAAGCATTGTGCATGTTCTTACTGCAGTCTGTATCAACTATTCAACTTAAGGGAATCATTTAACTTTGGTGTTCTTGTCTGCTATTGGGCTATAATGCCACAACTGAGTGAAAGCTGCTGGAGGCTGAGACGTAAGATCTAATCTTACTGTTAATCATAGGTTGCCATTTTTATATAAAAACAACATATGGGATATGAAAACCTGTTGACATCATATTTGAACATGCTCTTAATATTACAGAATTCACAGGGCTGGCCAAATAGCTCAGCAGATTATAGCGCCTGCACAGATTTGATCCCCAGGCCTGCCATACCAGCCCCACCTCCAGTGCTCCCTGAAAAGACCATTGAGACTGGGCACGGTGGCATGCACCTGTAATCCCAGCACATGGGATACTGTAAACAGGAGAATCACTATGAGTCTGATCTAGTAGTAAGACCCTGAACACCCTGTACACCATTCCCTAAAAGTATAGAAAAAAATGTAGAATTCACTTTTGAAAATTAGAAAACTCCACTTACTTGTCAGTGGTAATTTTTCTAATGCTGTCATTTATTATTAAAGTACTATAAAAAGTGGCGAAATATTTTACACTGATTTATTTGTGAAGAGTGTGAGATATCTAGTAATGAACACTGTGAAGGCTCTATACAGATCACTATCTACTGTTACATAGTGATAGCCAAATAGTGTCTTTATGGTTGAGTTTGAAATAGAAGTAAAGTCTCTTCAAATATGTTCCAAAAGCCGCATATAAAATAATGAAAAGAAATCAAACATTGAATCATTCTGGAGAAAGGGTTTGTGTTTTACTTTTACTATTAAACTTTAAAGTAAAGCTTTTGGAAAATAACTTCAATACTTTGTAGACCTAGCAACCAAGAGGGAGAAAACTTTAGCAACAAGTAGAGCCACCCAAACACAAGAACAATGCAAAAGGCTCAATAGGTTATGAAACAAATCTGCATATGAAAAGATTAGAAAAAACCTCAGCAAACAGATGCTATTAGAGCCCATCATTACACGACTATAATATGCCACATTAGGAATAAGAAACAGTCATTTTCTCAAGTGTTCATATAGAATATTCTATAAATCAAATATATTTAACAATAAAATGTAGTAAAATGTTTATTACAAAAATTACATTCTTAGTTATCTTTGATTTTCATATTGCTTTCAATAATCATTTTGGAATTTGAGTTCTTATATGTTATATTAAAATAATTTTATTTTGCACTATAACAGCTTAGGTAGAGAGAAATTATTATTGGATGACTATGAGTATACTTTGTTTATTACTCTTAGTAGTAATTGATAGTACAGTGTACTTTTCACAGGATATATCTTTGTCATGAATACTATCAGGAATGGGCATACTGAAAATATTCAGGACAAAGAAAGTCAATATAAAGTCAAAAGTTCTTGCCAACACTTGGAACACTGAGGCAGGAAGATCACCATAATGACCATCAGGTTAGCTTGAGTTTCACAGTAAAACCCTTTCTCAAAAAAAGTTAAAAGTCCTGCTGAATCTCCTTTTGCAGAAATTATATGCCTATCCCTACTGAGGCTATTTAGGGATATATAAATATTCTAAATTTACTAGCAACCAAATGTAATTGCTACTGGAAAAAAGAGAAAAATATTATTTTTTAATTTTATTTATTTTTGTTTTGGTGGAACCATTGATTGAGCTCAGGCCCTTGTGCTTGCCAGGCAAGCATTTATTCTACTGAGCTATCTCCCTGGCCCCTAAAAGAGGAAAATCTTAAAAATATAAAAACATATACTACCTGTGAGAATTCCACAAACACAACACACACACACACACACACACACATTTTGCTTTGCCTAAAGGTTTCATACCCCTCAAAAAGTTTTGATATTGGGGGCTGGGGAGATTTGGTTTGTCTTGGTCTTAACCATTCAGCAGAAAAGTATAAAAACAAAGTATAAGAAGTAAAGACATGCTGTTATGTTGAGCTGTAGGGGACTCAGGTCAACAATTTCTGACATTGCCAGTCAAGCAGAAGACCCAATACTATTATGGAATACTGGACTCTTTTAGAATATTCTGCTGAGTTAACACATCTATAATATTCAAATAACAGAACTTAACAAAAAAAAGGGGGATACAGACGAATGTCCATTTTGTATCTGTGTATTCAAAATGGTTAGGATAGATATATAGTTGCATTCTCTTAAAGAATAGAGGGATTTGTTCTAATAGTGTTTGTAAATAGGATATCATGTCTGCATCTTGTACAGCAAATAACCACTAGGAAGAATGTATGCAATGTGTTAATTATTAAAACTGTCCTACCAATTTGGTTTGAAAATGTCTCACTGCCACTTGTTTCTCAATAAATTTATGGGGAAAAGATAAAAAAATTTTAAAAAGTTTTGATATTTATAATGCCTTCTCCCTAAATTTTGAAAATAACGTGAATAATTTCTGTGGTTTTGTTGTTTTATGTCTGTTTTCATTAACTGCAGTGAAGATTTTTTTTTCTTTCCTATAAACAATTCAGCCACACAATTTTCCCCAAACCTGGGAAAACATTATAACATATTTGGCTCAGGTTACAGTTTTATCTGTGAACATGGAACAAAGTATGCTCAAGTGATAAAAAGATTCATTAAAGCCTCTGCATTCCAGCAAATGTCCAAACAAAACAATAAGAATCAAAACCCTCCATATTTTCCTGTATTAGTAACTCATGTAATGAAATAATTTTGCTTCTAGGCCATTGACAAATTTCATTTTGTTCTTCAGCTGTCAAAGGAATTGAAATTCAATTGTACATTAATTTAGAAACATGTTAAATTGTATGAACTGTGTTGGAAAATAGGCAAATAATAGAACCTCAAAAAAATAGATTCAAAAGAAAAACCAGAAAAGCATAATACCAATATTTTGCCCTAGAAATATAACATTATAGAAACTCTGTGCTGTTTTTCTACTATAAACACAAATACTCATAAAAATGTATTAAAAACTGATATTTCATATGTGAGCCAAGCATTATAACTCAGATTTTTGAAAATATTAGTAATAGTCTTTCTCATTAACCTATAATAGAACAAGAATAATTATATTTTCCTGTTAGGATTGCTTTCATTGAGTTCCATAGGTTTTAGTGTGTTCTCCTTCCATATACATTTTCTTCTACAAACCTTTAATTTTTTCTCAAATTTCTTATGTGATTCACTGATTATTCAATACTGTATTACTTAATCCCCATTTATTTGTATACTTTTTATGGTTCTTTGCATGTTGATTTCTAGTTTCATTCCTTATGACTAGGTAGTATGCAGGGGATTATTGTGATTTTTTGTATTTATTTAAGCATGCTTGTTGACTAAGGCATGATCTATTTTGGAAAAAGTTCTGGTTGATGTTGAAAAATGTGTATTCTATTGTATGAAACACTGTATATCTCTCAATTTTAGTCAATTTGTTTAACTGTGTGGTTTAACTCTGATATTTTGTTTTCTCTCTCTCTCTCTCTTTCTCTCTCTCTTTCTCTCTCTGTCTCTCTATTTTTGGAAAGGGGAAAGAACTCAGGAAGGGAGCTCTGCCTTATGTCACTGAGCTATCTCCCAGCCTTTCATTTTGATATTTCTTGATAATTATTTTGATATGTTTGTGAGATTTGGGTACTGAAGTCTAGCACAATGACTGTATAGATTTCTATTTGTCCTTTTATGTCCAGTGATATTTGTTATGTTAGCGTGCCAAAACTTGATGAACAAATCATTATCTCTTCCTGTTGAAGTGTTCTTTTATAGTATGTAAAGGCTATCATTATGTCTTTTGATCAAGTTTGAGTTAAGTTCTTCTGCATTTGTTTACTTTCAAGCTCCAATTGCATGGAGTGGCATTTCCTATTCTTTCACTTTCAGTCTATGAACTTCCTTTTGGATGAGGAATGTCTCCTATAGGCAATATATGATTTTGTTCTATTACTCCTCACATACATGTGTACTTTGCTTTAGATATTGGTGCAATATACTAAATAATATACCAGCAAACAGAACACAACAAACTATAAAAAGATCACATATTGTGACCAAGTTGGCATTATCCCAGGGTTAGAAGGATGAGTTAGGCTGCTTCAACAAAGCAGTCAGCCTCAGGTTGCTGTGGCTCAATCCCCAAAACTCCAGCCAGCCAAACATGCCCTGAAGGCATTCTGAGCCAGCTTAAAAAAATCCTTCAAGAAAAGAAGGATGAGTTAAGATACATGCATCAGAAAATGCAGTACATCACATAAATAGAAAAAAGATGAGACACCTTCATCTCAGCAGAAGCAGAAAAATCATTTGACAAAACTGAACATCCATTTATGATAAAAAGGCATATCACAACTTAATTCAACATTATAAAAACTATTATAGCGTGTTCCAGCGACCCCCAGACCCAGTCTTACCCCAGGCCCGCTGAGTGTGTGGGAGAGCTTCCAGCTACTCTGCACTGGCAGGACCTACTGGTTCCAGCCCAGGTGCACCATGAGTGAGACCCCTCTTCCATCCCCTTGGGATGCCCACCAACACTCCACAGCACCTCCCCTACTGCCACTTTCTGGGAAACCCCAGACCCAGTCCTAGCCCAGGCCCGGTGAGTGTGTGGGAAAGCTTCCAGCTACCCTGCACTGGTGGGGCCTACTTGTCCCAGCCGAGGCACAGCGTGGGTGAGACCCTCTTCCACCCCCTTGGGACACCAGCCACCACTCTGCAGCATCCCCCCTAACCCACCGGCTCAGTAGGAATTTCTGCCACAATGCCGGAAAACCCAGATCCAGTCCTAGCATAGGTCTGGTGAGTGCGTGGGAGAGCTTCCAGCTACCCTGTGCTGGCATGACCTACTGGTCCCAGTCCAGGGATAGCATGGGTGACACACTCTTTCATCCTCTTAGGACGTCCCTCATCAGTCCATAGTACCCCACCACACCCCGCCCATAGAGTAGGAATTTCTGTCACTTTCTGGGAACCCCCAGATCCAGTCCAAGTCCAGGCCACGTGAGTGTGTGGGAGAATTGCCTCTCCCACCTACTCCACCTTGTCCCCTCCACACTCAGCTCAGGCCTGGTTTACAAGCCTGCAGTGAAACCCTTCAATGGCAATCCCTGCAGAAAGTGTAGGGAACAGAACAATAAAGCTAGTCCAGCAGCAGAACATCTTGCCAGAGGGGCACAACAGGTTCACCCCAAAGGGCAGCCACAGGAAGGAACTGAGCACAGCAGCCAGAAACAAGCCAGGCACGGCTGGACAAAACCAAACTTTGTAGATATACACCTGAACTTCAGTAGGTGCAAAGGCTATAACTGTGACAAAGATCTAGAACTGAGGTCAGAAGACACTGCTACACAAAATGACAATGAGAAGGAGCAAAATGCAGTCTCAGAACCCAAGCCCACCATTAACAAGTGCAGAGAACACGAGCAAAGAACAAATTGGGAATCACACGGCTGAAAGCAAAGAATCAACGGCTTCTGAAATAAAGAAACAGCTGCAGAAATGTATAGAAGAACTCAGACTGGAAATTAAAAAAGAAATCCCTGAATTAATAACATCTGCAGTAAAGAATCAAATGCAGAAACATATGGAGGAAACCCAATGCCCACCCAGAACAAGTGCAGAGGACACTAAATCAGCTCAAATGTATGAATTAATAGTGTTGATAATAAATAAGCAACAGCAGAAAGTTATAGAGGAACTCAGAGTGGAATTCTTTTCTGAAATAAAAAAAAAGAATTCTCAGAACTCAAAGTATGTGCAGTAAAGAATCAACTACAGAAACATAGGGAGGAAACCCAATCTGAAAAAACACTGCAGTAAAAGAATATATAACTACTTCTAAAAAAGACATTGATAAAAAAAATAGAGGAGAATAGAAAAACGGCAGATTCCTTGAATGAGCAAAACAGGAAAGAAATAGATTGCAGAAAGCAAAGTCAAAGAGATATAGAGGACACTAAAATCTCAAACACAAGATTGCAAAACCGTTTAAGTGAAAGTGAAGACAGAGTTTCAGGTCTTGAAGACGCTGGTGCAGCTAGTGAAATGGTGAGAAAGGATCTCTTAAAAACAACAAGGATGCAGCAAAAAATAATCCATCACCTGAAGATGATGCAAAGATGAAAAATATGAGACTAATAGACATCAATAAGAAACACAAGTCAATACAAATGACATTAAAATATGGGCAGAAATAATAATAGAAAACTTCCCAAATATGAGGAAACAATCTGCTATTCAGATAACTGAAGCACAACGAATGCAAAGTAACCTCAACCCAATTAAAAACACACTGAGACATATAATAGTCAAGATCCCAGAAATTCAGCACAAGAATAATATGCAGAAAGCCGCTGCAGAAAAGAAGCAGATCACATTCAAATGAAAACACATCAGAATTACGGCCGACTTCTCTTCACAAACCATGCAGGCAAGAAGAGCATGAAGCAGAGTACTTCAAGACCTCTTTGAAAAAAAATTTCATACTAGACTACTATAGCCTGAAAAAATCTCTTTCAAGTTTTTTTTTTCTTTTTTTCTTTTTTGAACCGGGATTGAACACAGGCCCTTGCACTTGCCAGGCAAACACTTATTCTACTGAGCTATCTCTCCGGCCTCTCTTTCAAGTTTGATAGAGAAGTGAAATATTTTCATGAAAAAGAACAGCTAAAGAATTTCATGATGACAACGCCAAAACTACACAGTTTACTAAAAGATGTTCTAGAGAGGGACCAAAATGATCAGAACTGCACAAATGAAAACAGAAGAAACCAACTAAATAGGGCAAGTAAATAAACACAGGAGAAAAAGAAGTAAACAACAACAGGTAAATAACATGTCAACCATGAGTCAATACGTCTCCATTATAACCATCAATGTAAATGTACTCAATTCACCAATTAAGAGAAATAGACTGGCATAGTGGATTAGGAAATAAAATCCACAAAATACTGTATACAAGAAACTCATTTAGCTCATAAAGACATCCATAGGCTGAAAGTGAAAGGATGAAACACAATACTACATTCCCCAGCACCTCTGAAAAAAGCAGGGGTAGCAATCCTATTCTCAGTCAGTCTCAACTTCAAACCAACAAAGATCAAGAGAAATAAAGAAGGCCACTATATACTGGTTAGGGGCAAAATTCAAGAGGAAGAGGTAACACTCATAAAGATGTATGCACCAAACACGGGAGCATCCAAATATATAGAGCAAATCTTAATGAACATGAAAAATATAATATCCAATACCATAATCTTAACAGGAGACCTTAACACACCTTTGACCTCAAAAGATAGATCAACCAGACAAAAATTTAGCAAAGAAATAACAGAACTGAATCAGAAGTTGAAACAAATGTACTTAGTGGACATATACACAGTGTTCCAACCAAACACAGCTGAATACACTTTTTTCTCAACTGCACATGGGTCATTTTCTAAAATAGACCACATACTGGTACTTACGTCATGCTTAATTATATGTAAGAAAACAGAAACGATACCATGCACATTAACGAACCACAGTGCAATGAAACTGGAAATAAATGACAAAAGAAACCAGAAAAAAACCATAAATACATGGAAATTAATGACACCCTACTCAGCAACCAATGGGTCACAGATGAAATTAAACAAGAATTCAACAATATCTACAATTCAATGAAAATTCAAGCACAACTTATCGGAATTCATGTGTTAAGATGAAAGCAGTTCTCAGAGGGAAATTCATAGCTGTGAACTCACACATTAAGAAAACAGAACGGGAACAAATAAATACACTAATGCTGCACCTTCAACAACTAGAAAAAGAAAAGAAAACGAAACCCAGAGCCCAAAGACAGGAAGAAGTCATAAAGATTAGAGCAGAAATTAATTCAACTGAGAAGAAGAAAACAATTCGAAGAATTATAAGAACCAGCAAAAAGTTGGTTCTTTTCAAAATTAGATAAAATCGATAAGCCCCTACCCAACCTCGTCAAAGAGAGGAAATAAAAAATTCAAAGACAAGCACTAAGGAATGAAAAGGGTGCAATTACGACAGACCCAGTGGAAATACAGAAGATTATCCATAGCTACTTTGAGAATCTTTACTCTCACAGAATAGAAGACACAGAAGAAATGGACAGATTCCTAGAAAGGTACAAATTACCACAACTGAATCGAAAAAATATAACCACTCTAAATAGCGCATTAACAGCCAATGAAATACAAGATGTAATTAAAAACCTACCAACAAAGAAAAGTCCATGTCCGGATGGATTTACAGCTGAATTCTGCAAGACATTTACACAAAATGGAATCCCTATACTCCTCAAATTCTTCCATGAAATTGAAAAGGAAGTAATCCTTCCAAAATCATTCCTGGAGGCAAGTATTATACTGATACCAAAACCAGGGAAAGACGAAACTAAGAAAGAGAACTACAGGCCGATCTCCCTCATGAACATAGATGCCAAAATCCTCAATAAAATACTAGCAAATAGAATACAGTAAATCATCAAGAAGATCATACACCATGACCAGATAGGATTCACCCCAGGGATGCAAGGATTGTTCAATCTTCGAAAATCTATCAATGTAATACACTATGTCAATAGAGCGAAAACTAAAAACCACATGATCATCTCCATTGATGCAGAAAAGGCTTTTGACAAAGTCCAACACTCATTCATGTTCAAAGTCCTACAGAAAATTGGAATAGATGGCCTCTTCTTCAAATCTGGGAAAAGCCATTGGCTAACATAATACTAAATGGGGAAAAACTGAAATCTTTTATTCTTAGATATGGTACAAGACAAGGATGTCCTCTATCACCACTCCTATTCAATATAGTTCTCGAATCATTAGCTACAGCCATTAGACAAGAGAAAGAAATAAAAGAAATAAGAGTAGGCAAAGAGGAAGTTAAATTATCTTTATGTGCAGATGACATGATACTTTACTTGGAAGACCCAAAAAACTCCACCAAGAAGTTACTAGAATTAATACAGAAATTCTGTAGCATGCAATGTTATAAAATCAAATCCAAAAGTCAATAGCATTCCTCTACACAGACAACAAACACACTGAGAGGGAAATTATAGAAACAATACCTTTTACAATAGCACTGAGGAAAATGAAATACCTTGGAATCAATCTAACTAAAGAACTCAAAGATCTTTTCAAGGAAAATTACAGTACTCTGAAAAAAGAGATTGTAGAGGATTTCAGAAAATGGAAAGATATTCCATGTTCCAGGGTAGGAAGAACCAACATTGTGATGATGGCCAAACCCCCAAAATTGCTGTACATTTAATGGTATCCCTATCAGACCACTGATAGGGATACCACATACTTTACAGAGGTTGACAAATAATTCCTAAAATTTTCTGGAACCAGAAAAGGCCTAGAATAGCAAAGGCAATCCTGAGCAATAAAAACAAGGCAGTAGGCATTACAATTCCTGACTTGAAATTATACTACAAGGCTACTGTGATAAAATCTGCATGGTACTAGCAACAAAATCGACCTGAGGATCAAAGAAATAGATTAGAAAACGCTGAAGCCCCTTTGAACATACTCAGCCAGATAATCTTTGACAATGTGGCCAAACATACACCCTGGAAGAAAGATAGCCTCTTCAACAAATGGTGCTGGAAAAACTGGCACTCTACATTCCAAAAACTAAAACTTGACACAGGTCTATCACCATTCACTAAACTAAAGTCAAAATATATTAAAGATCTAAACATTAAAGCAGATATACTAAGTCTCCTTGAAGAGAAAGTAGGAGGAACTCTTGAAGACATAGGGCTAGGCAAAGAGTTCATGGACAGAAATCAAATCGCACGGAAAACAGTTGAAAGAATTAACAACCAGGACCTGCTCTTACTGAGTTTTTTCACGTCAAAAGAAATTACCAACAAAGTGAAAAGGCAACCCAAAAATTTGGAAAAAATCATGACCAATAAGTACTCAGAAAAAGGTGTGCACTCTAGAATTTATAAAGAACTAAAAACACTAGGGCCCCAAACTTTAAAGACCAAATCCAGAAATGAGCATCCGTGATGAACACACACTTGTCAGGCAATGAAATTTAGGAAGAGAATAAATATATGAAAAAATGCTCCACATCACTAGCCATCCACAAAATGCAAATTAAAGCAACACTGAGATATCATCTCACCCCAGAAAGAATGGCTATCATAATGAAATCACCCAACAACAAATGTTGGAGAGGCTGTATGGAAAAAGGAACGCTTCTTCACTGCTGGTGGGAATGTAGACTGGTGCAACCGTTATGGAAATCAGTGTGGAGACTCCTTAGCAAATTTGGTCTGGAAATCCCCTTTAAACCAGCTATTCCTCTACTGGGAATTTTCCCAGAGGACCTGAAAATATCATATTATAGAGATATATGTGTGCCTATGTTTATAGCAGCACAATTTGTCATACCCAAATCTTGGAAACAACCAAGATGCCCATCACCTGAGGAAAGGTAGAAAAAGATGTGGCATTTTTACACAATGGAGTATTATTCAGCTATGAAGAATGATAAACTTGAAGACTTTATATTGAAGTGGATGACACTTGAACATATACACATAAATGAAATAAACCGGACACACATATGTAAATATCATATAGTTTCCCTAGTATAAGAACTCAAAATAAGAAATACAATTAGAAGTGTATAATACAAGTAAAAGGAAAGCAGGATCTCAAGGAGTAACTAATCAAGAGAGGGAAAGTAGAAGAGCTAGGAAACATGACAATGTCAAGCCATACAATTATATGTAGAAGATAAGCAAGGCAAGGATCCTGAGAATCTTCAGAAGATTTTTGAATCTGGCAGTTAATTGGAAGGATTCCCACCCTGACTAACTATGTATACTGATAAGTGTGAACTAAGCAACTGTACTGCAGATTGTAATCTGTAGTAGTAGATTCACGCTCGGAGTGTCTGTCATTCTGGTCTTCTGAATACGGGCTGCTTGTTATGACATGCCAGTTGCTGCTGTGCTGTCTCTCCATTAGATGATTGTTCAAAAAGAAGGGGGTGGTGAATGAAGGCAAGAGATAGGAAAAGGAATGTTGTGGGACTGTCCTGCTTCAAGGTTGTGTATGGTTTGATTTTTTAACTAATATGTATACATAAGAAGTATATAATTCTTTATGTCTATTTTTAAAAATATATTCTAATTTTTAAATATTTTTTCATCATATTCTATAGAGAATTAAAGTTCAACATATCAATACTTGACGAAAAATACCTGTTCCATGTTATTCCAAAGATGTTTGATATTCAGACAGATAGTGAGGTTAAGCTTAACAGCCTACGTTGTATGGTAATAACAATAAGCTTGTCTTCTGAATGGTTAACAACCTACATTTGCAGAGCAAAATTAGAGAAAAAGGAGGGCCGCAATGAAAGCTAACATTTTGGTCCTGGCCTTCCAAGGTCAATTAAGACTCAGGACATATGAGAACTTGTCCTGTAACATCATGTAACTTAGTAGTGTCCCAAATTTTCTGATCAAGGAGATTATGGGGCTAAAGAGGAAAGTATCGATGATGTATATTGTGCCTAAGGAGAGTCATATGGAGAGAAAACATTCTCTCAGGCTTTCACAGAGAGCACATTGGCCAAGCAATGGCCGTGACCCATCCACATGGCTGACACTGACAAAAGTTTTACAATCTGAGGTACAGGATCTCAGGATAAGTACTGAGGGGATTTCACTGACCTTATCAGACCCAAAAGCTACAACTCTTGTTTCATAGATCCTGCATTATCTTGGTCTTAACCATCCAGCAGAAAAGTATAAAAAGAAAATATAAGAAGTAAAGCCATGGTGTTATGTTGAGCTGTAGGGGATTCAGGTCAACAATTTCTGACATTGCCAGTGAAGCGGAAGACCCAATACTATTATGGACTACTGATCTCTTTTCCTTTTCCTGTCTCTTGATTTCATTCACCACGCACTCTTCTTTTTGAACAATCATCTACCCGAGAGACATCATAGCAGCAACGGGCGTCATAACAAGCAGCCCTTATCATTTGTTCCCATTCTGTTTTCCTAATGTGTGAGTTCACAGCTATGAATTTCCCTCTGAGAACTGCTTTCATCATATCCCATAAATTACGATAAGTTGTGCTTGAATTTTCATTGAATTGTAGATATTGTTGAATTTCTTGTTTAATTTCATCTGTGTCCCATTGGTTGTTGAGTAGGGTGTCATTTAATTTCCATGTATTTAAGGGTTTTTTGGTTTCTTTTATCATTTGTTTCCAGTTTCATTGCACTGTGGCCAGATAATGTACATGGGAAAATTTCTGTATTCTTACATATACTTAAGCATGACCTATGGACCAGTATGTGTTCTATTTTAGAAAATGACCCATGTGCAGCTGCGAAAAATGTGTATTCAGCTGTGTTTGGTTGTAACTCTCAGTATATGTCCACCAAGTCCATTTATTTCAAGCTCCGGTTCAGTTCTGTTACTTCTTTGCTAAGTTTATGTCTGGTTGACCTATCTTTTGGGGATAAGCGGATGTTAAGGTCTCCTGTTAAGATTGTGGTATTGGATATTAGATTTTTCATGTCCATTAAGATTTGCTTTATATATTGGGTGCTCCTGTGTTTGTGCATACATGTATATGAGTGTTACCTCTTCCTCTTGAATTTTTCCCCTAACCAGTATATAGTGGCCTTCTTTATTTTACTTGATCATTGTTGGTTTGAAGTTGAGGCTGTCTGAGAATAAGATTGTTACACCTGCTTTTTTCTGAGGTGCTGGGGCATGTAGTATTGCGTTCCATCCTTTGACTTTCAGCCTATGAATGTCTTTATGAGTTAAATGTGTTTCTTGTATACAGTATATTGTTGGATTTTGTTTCCTAATCCGACGTGCCAGTCTATTTCTCTTAATTGGTGAATTGAGTCCATTTACATTGATGGTTAGAATTCAGATGTATTGACTTACGATTGATATGCTATTTACCTGTTGTCGTTTACTCCTTTTTCTCCTGTGTTTAATTGCTTGCCCTATTTAGTTGGTTGCTTTTGATCTCATTCATGGAGTTCCGATCATTTTGGTCCCTCCCTGGAACATCTTTCAGTAGCCTGTGTAGTGTTGGCTTTTCATTACGAAATTCTTTAGCTGTTCTTTGTCATGAAAGTATTTCACTTCTCCATCAAACTTGAAGGAGAGTTTTACAGGGTATAGTAGTCTGGGCTGGAATTTGTTTTCATAGAGGACTTGAAGTACTCTGCTCCATGCTCTTCTTGCCTTCATGATTTGTGAAAAGAAGTCGGCCGTAATTCTGATGGGTTTTCCTTTGAATGTGATCTGCTTCTTTTCTCTAGCCGCTTTCAGCATATTATTCTTGTGCTGGATTTCTGGGATCATGACTATTATATGTCTCAGTGTATTTTTAATTGGCTTGAGGTTATTTGGCGTTCTTTATGTTTCCGTTACCTGAATGGCAGATTGTTTCCTCATATTTGGGAAGTTTTCTGCTATTACTTCTTCCAGTATTTTTAAAATATCATTTGTGTTGACTCCTTCTTTCTCGTTGATACCTATTAGTCTCACATTGTTCATTTTTGCATCATGTTGCATGTGATGAATTATTTTTTCCTTCATTCTAGTTGTTTTTAAGAGATCCTTTCTTTCCTTTTCACTAGCTGCACCACCATCTTCAAGATCTGAAAATTTGTCTTCACTTTCACTCAAACGGTTTTGCAAGGTTGTGATTAGATTTTAAATTCCTCTATATCTCTTTGACTCTGCTTCATGTGATGTATTTCTTTCCTGTATTGCTCATTCAAGGAATCCATTATTTTTCTAATCTCCTCTGATTTTTTTATCAATTTCTTCTTTAGAAGCAGTTATAAATTCTTTTACTGCATTTTTTTTCAGATTGGGTTTCCTCCCTATGTTTCTATAGTTGATTCTTTACTTGTGATGCTGTGAGTTCAGAGAATTCTTTTTTTTATTTCAGAAGAGAATTCCACTCTGAGTTGCTCTATAACTTTCTGCTGTTCCTTGTTTACTATCGATGCTTTTAATTCATACATTTGAGCTAAGCTAGTAGAAGAGAATTCCGCTCTTATTTCCTCCATAACTTTCTGCTGTTAATTATTTACTATCGACCCTATTAATTCATACGTTTCAGCTGAGGTAGTGTCCTCTACAGTTGTTCTGGGTGGGCACTGGGCTTCCTCCATATGTTTCTGCATTAGATTCTTTATTGCAGATGCTCTTAATTCACAGGTTTCTTTTTTCATTTCCAATTTGAATTCCTCTATACCTTTCTGCAGCTGTTTCTTTATTTCAGATGCTGTTGATTCTTTCATTTCAGCTGTGTGATTCCCAATTTGTTCTGTGTTAGTGTCTTCTGCAGTTGTTATGGGTGGGCTTGGGGTCTGAGATTGCATTTGGCTCCTTCTCTTTGTCATTTTGTATGGCACTGTCTTCTGACCTTTGTTGTAGAGCTTTGGTGCAGTTATAACCTTAGCACCTACTGAAGTTCAGGTGTAGATCTACAAAGTTTGGATTTATCCAGATGTGCCTGGTTTGGGTCTGGCTGCTGTGCTCAGCTCCTTCCTACTGTTGCCCTTGGGGATGAACCTGTTGTGCCCCTCTGGTAAGATGTTCTGCTCCTGGACTAGCTGGCTGGTTCTGTCCCCTTCTCTCTCTGCAGGGATTGCACCTGCAGGGTTTCACTTCAGGCCTGTTTGCCAGACCTGAGCTGAGTCTGGAGGGGACAAGGTGGAGAAGTGGGGAGAGGAAGCCCTCCCACACACACACACCAGGCCTGGGCTAGGGCTGGATCTGGGGTTCCTGAGAATGCAGCAGATGTTCTCACTCACTGGGCAGGAGTGGCAGTGACTGCAGTGTGTTGGGGGTTTCCCAAGGGGGTTGAAGAGGGTCTTACCCACTCAGCGCCTGGGCTTGGACCGGTAAGGTCCCCCCAGCACAGGGTAGCCAGCAGCTCTCCCACACACTCACAGGGCCTGGGCTAGGGCTGGATCTGGGGATCCCCACTATCAGCACATTAACTGGAGCAGACTTTGTTACATCTTTCCTTAAACTCCCACTGTACTTCCTTCCATCTTATTCCTTATTTATACCCCTGGAAATAACCTTGCATACCCTTCTCTCACACCTTGCATTGTAGATAAACTAATTGTATCTCTAAACTTCTATCATTTTTCCTTCTTTCATTTCATGTTTTCTTTTTATTTTTTTAATCTTTTATTTGGTATAGGTTCTCACTATGCAGCTCAGACTCTTAGTGATCCTCCTTTCTCAGCCTCTCCAGCACTGCGAATACTGACATGCACCACCAAGCCACGTTTCCAGGGTTGGCAGGGCATTCTAGGGCCGGCACACCATGTAGTATGAGGGACTGAATCTGGTTCCTTGTACTTGCCAGGCAGGTTCTTAGACTTCTGAGCTATCCTCCAGCCCCTTGATGTTGTCTTTTTTCTTTCAATTTTTCTGCAATATTTTTCCCTTTCTTCTTTCCTTTCATCATCCTCTCTATCCCAGCTTACTCTTTATCAGTACTATTTTATTCACTTTCTGAATTACCGAAAAATGTGTGAAACATTAAAACAAATAGGTGATAATTCGTTTTTCCTTGCAACACAATGACCAGGAATGATCCTAATATTTGAGTAGGTTGAATAGGAACATGAGCACCAAAATTTAAACAAAGTAAAGGTCAGATCACAGGGAGACATACACTAAAGACATTCACATGGTTTTGAGTTTTCTACTATAATTGATTTCCAACCATCAGCACAAAAACACTAGAGACTTGTGAAAATCAGGCAGCAAAATATATCTAAAACTTTTTATCTCCTCAAAGTTGATACACAGGCACTGAAGTGCAGGATTATTTAGGCAAAGAACTTAAGAAGAAATGATTAAAATGTTTAAATAAATCAAAGAAGAAATGATGCAAATGTGTATGAAATTCAATGCCCTCAAAGTGAATATACTTAAACAGGAGAAGGATTTCATTAATAGGACATTCAATGAGTTTAAAAAATAAACAAAGATTTGAATATGTACTATAACAAAATGGAGATTTTTTAAAAGATATCAATAGGAAATCCAGACATAAAAAATTCAATTGAAAATATGGGCAACAGGAATGACCAGTCTGAGGAGACTGTCAGGATCTAAAGAAAGGCTGATGTAGTAAAGCCTAAAAACAAAATCTAGATACAACAGTTGCTAGATGACTTTAAAAACCACCCAAGAATTATAGGAGTTAAAAGAAAGGCTGGAAGATGATATGAAGTTATAAAAATGTTTATTAGTTGTAATCATGGTTGAATATTTTCCAAATCTAGGGAAAGAAACAAATATATGGGTAAAGAATAAAAAACCCTAAATAGCTACATCCAGAATAATTGACCCATAACAGGTTATGTTCAAAATCTCAGAAATTCAACAGAAATAGAGAATGTTAAATGTTGTTAGAATTTTGGCCCTAGCTCTTCAAGGGCAGTGAGGACTCATGAAATAAGAGGAACTGTACTGTAACATAATATAACTCAGTGATGTCCCAAATTTTCTGGTCAAGAAGATTATGAAGCCAAAGAGGAAAGTGAGAGATGATGTAGAGTGTGCCTAAGGAGAGTCACATGGAGAGAAAATATTCTCACAGACTTTCATAGAGAGCAAATTTGTCAAGCAATGGCTGTGATTCATCCACATGGCTGAAACTGACAAAAGATCTACAAACTGCAGTACGAGGTTTCAGGGTAATTCCTGAGGGGATTTGACTGACCTTGACAGATACAAAAGTTACATTTTTTGCTATATAGGTCTTGCTTTATCTTGGTCTTAGCTATCCAGCAGAAAAGTATAAAACTGAGGTATAAAAAGTAAAGCCATATTAATATGTTGAGCTGTAAAAGGCTCAAGTCAACAACTTCTGACATTGCCAGTTATGTGGATAAGCCACTACTATTATAGACTACTGGACTATATTGGATTATTTTGTTGAATTCACGTACCTACAATATATGAATGGCAATGGAATATTCATCTCTGACAAAAGCAAACAAAAAGGGGGATATAAATGAAGGCCTATTTTGTAGTGATATATATATATATATATATATATATATATATATAAAATAGAATAGATATACAGCTACTTTCTCTTAGTTCAATGAGAAGAAAGATTTGTACTAATAGTGCTTAGACAATATATTCATGTCTGCATCTTGTTCTATGAATAATTACTACAAAGACAACAATATTCAATGTGTTAATTATTGTAACTGTCCTACTAACCTGTTTTGAAACTGTTTCATTGCTACTTCTTTCTCAATAAAATTAATATAAAAAAAGTTGTTAGAGAAAAATTCCATGTAACTTGTCCATGAAACTAATAGCTGATTTCTCAATATAAACTTTAAGAGAAAGGACACCTTGAAGGGGAATTTTTCCAGACCTACAGGAAAACATATGCCACCCTGGACTGTGCTATCCTTCTAAGCTGATAGAAAACTAGATACTTTCCCCACAAAGAGAATTGAAAGAAACATGTAGCCATCAAAACAGCATTGTAGAAAGTACTCAAAGAAGTCCTAGACAGAGACAGCAAGTCATATCACTAAGGAGCCCAGAGGAAAGAATATATTTAACTGAGACAACAGTTAAGCAAAAGTAAAAAATAAAGGAATCAGTAGAAAATTAATGCAGATAGGACTTACTTTATACCTTTTAATAATAGCAATGAATGTAAATGATCTTACCTCCCAAAACAAAACCCAACTACTTGATTCAATGGGTGCGGCTATACTGATTTCAAAGTGAACTTGAAGCCAAAAGTAATCAGAAGAGACAAAGATCACTACATTCTGGAAAAAGAAATAATTCAACAGAAAAATTCTAAATATTTATGTGTCCAATGTTGGTGCAAACAATTTTGCAAAATAAAAACTATTTGATATATAAGGACAGATAGACAACAATAAAATCATGTTGGGTGACTTTAGCACTCTAGAAAGGTCAACCAGCAATCAGACTAGACAAACAAGGGATGGACTAACAAAGAAAGAACTGAAACTATTCTTATTTGTACATGATATAATTCTTTACATAGATGGCAACAAAATCCTATAAGAAATCTCTTAGAATAATTCTGCAAAGTGGCAGAATATAAAATAAATATGAAAATCCCATAGCATATATGTACACCAACTGTGAAAGCACAGAGAAAGAAATCAGGAAAACAGTTGCACTCATGGTTGCTTAAAAACACCTAATTACATAAGCTTAATGAGGGAAATTAAAGACCTCTGCAATAAAATCTATAGTATTATGAAAAAACAGGTTGAAATGGATATTATAAAATGGTAAGATATCTCTTATTCCTGAAAAGATACAACCAAGATTATTAAAATGCCCATTTTATTAAAAATAAAAAATAAATATATTGCAATATGAATCAAACTACCCAAAGCATTCTTTTCAGAACTAGAAAAAAAAACCAACTCAATATTTATATGAAACCAGAAGAGAATGAGCATAGACATAGCAATTATGAGCAGTAAGAGCAAAGCAGGACACATTACGATACCTGATTTCAAATTGCACTACAAAGCTAGAGCAATAAAAAGAGCGTGGTACTGGCACAAACATGGCTATATATAGCATTGCAACAGAATTGAGAACACCAGTACACATCATTTTTGGGAAAATACTGGACTAATGGAGCAAGCCAGCCTTTCAGTGACAGACTGGTAGATTACTGACTCACTGTCTTGCTAATGTCCTCAGTGTGCACAGTAAAGTGAGCTATTTCTATTGGGGGGCAGGGACTTATAGAGCCTCAAAGCACAGCAGAGTGAAATTTAATTGCTACATAGCCATGCACCCACCTCAAGAGCGAGTGAACAACAGGGCAACAGGAAAAGACCAGGCTTAACCTTCACAGTGAATACTACTACTAGTACTACTAGTAATGCTACTAACGAGAAGAAGCCACGTATTCCTCCCACATACAACATGAGTGCTAGATATGGAACATTCAGAAGCCTATCCAAGACTGTTGTTGGACCACCCAGCAAAGCCTAAATGAGAACAGCAGAAGAAAGGAAAACTTGGCTCTGCAACAGTTATGCAGAACAAAATCAGAAAGGCAGAGCTGTAAGAGAGAAAAAAGGTACCCTTCTGCTCTTTCTGTGAGTGGATCTGAAACTGACAGATATCTGTGATCAGAGAGGCAGGGATCAATACCTGGGTCATAGGCATTTCAGCCAAAGGAGGTATTTGGATGCAAGACACACGGAGTCAATAATATTCACAACCCACATCAACCTGTGATTAGATCCACAGAGGTCTACTGTGGCAGATATCTGCAACTCAAAACCAGGATACAAGGAAGGTAAGAGCAACAGTCTTTACGACTTCAGGCAAGCAATTTTCTGATCTACAGGGGGAAATTGGATGTCTAATCAAATAAGAGAGTGACACTAGTACAGAGAAAACTGTATCAAAGCTCTAGGTTAATGCTATAAGTGTGTGAAGTTTTCTGTTTTTATTTTTACTTTAGTTGTTTTAATTACTGTTTCCTTCTTTATTTGATTTGGACTATCTTGATTTTGTATTTTTATTTTTTTCTTCTACTTCTTGATTTTTATGGGCATTAATTGGTTATTACACTCTTTTTTTTGCTTTTGACCTGTTCCTTCTTTGAGTCTTTTTCTTACCTATTTTTTAACTTTAAAAATCACTTATAAATATGAACTAATTGGGATTACAGATTTCTCAACACAATATTTAAAGGCCAGCAGAGTTTGAAGTAAAGTGTTACAAACTATAAAAGAAAACAACTTACCATTGAGACTAATATATCCTGCTAGATCATGTGTCAAAATTACAGAAGAAACAAGGATATTCTATGACAATGAACACTTTCAGTGATACATGAACACTAAGCAAGGGCTCCAAAAATACTCTGGAATACCCTAGATAAAGACAATGGAGCTAACAAAGTTAAATGTCAGATGTGATGAACAAATAAAAAAGTGGGGCCCATTCATTATGGGGCCCATAAATCTTATTCTTCCCTGGCAGACAGCTCTGATTTGAATTCCATTGTCTGATGTTAATTATTTGACCACTGGTGATTCAAGCTGCCTGATGTGAGCCTCATGCATGTACCACTGGGCTTTTAAGCCAGCAGGAACTCACTAAACAAAAAAGTAAAAATTGAGCAATCAAGAACAGAAAAGGTACATAGTGAGAGGTACAATTTAATATGATTTAGTAGCAACTCTCAAAGTAAATGGCCTCAACTCCCCAGTTAAAAGACACAGACTCCACAGTGGATCAAAACACAGAATCTAACAGTGTGTTACATTAAAAAAAAAAAAAAAAAAAACTCACGATCCAAAAAAGACATTCAAGGCCGGCCTCAAGCTCAGGGGACTAAAGTGCTTGCTTAGGCAGAGCGCAGAGACTGGGGTTCAATACCCAGCATGCCATGCCGGCCCCACCTGCTGGGCATGGTTAGATGGCGATGGAGACTGAACGTGGTGGTGCGCGCTTGTAATCCCAGCACTTGGGAGGCTGAAAACAGAAGGATCACTATGAGTCTGATCTAAGTAGTAAGACCCTGTACACCCTCTAGGCCCTACCCTAAATACAGAAAAAAAAAAAGAAATTCATAGGCTAAAAAAAAAAATCAAAGAATGGTAAACAATATTCCATGTTCTAGGATCCTGAGATCAAGCAGAAGTAATAATTTTTTCTCAGACAAAATAAACTGCAAGCTAGAACTGACCAGAAGAGCCAAAGAAAATCACTGAATACCAGTTAAGGAACAATTCAACAAGAAGGGTTAAACATTGTGAATATATATGCATGGAATACTAGGGCACCTAACTTCATAAAGCAAAGACTTCTAGACATAAAAGATCAAATAAACATCAACAAAATCATAGCGGGTGACTTCTATACCCTACTTTTACAGAAAGCTAGACTAACTAAGCAAAAAGTAACAAAGAGATATCAGAGCTGAACAAGTTCAAATAGAATTATCTTGTATCTACAATGTGTTCTATACAACAGAATACACATTCTTCTCAGCAGCATATCGAACTTTCTCCAAAACAGGCCAAATACTAGTACATAAAGCCAACTTAAATAAATATGAAATAGTGAAAATCATCCCATATATCCTATCAGATCACAGTGCACTAAAATCTAGAAATCAATTACAAAAGAAACTACAGAAATTTCATTAACACCTGGACATTGCATAACTCGACCCAGACTATTCAGTGGATCACAGAAGAAATGAAAGGAAGAATTAAAGAATTCTTCAAATCAAACAATAATGTGAGTACAACTAATAAGAACCTACAGAAAAAAAACTGCCCTTAGAGGAAAATTTATTGCTACAAATAGATTAGCAAAACAAAATAAATGCAAATAAACAACCTAATGATATACCTAAAGAAACTAGAACAACAATAACAGTAGAAAACAAATCTAGTACAGGGAGGGAAAATAAAAAGATCAGAACAAGGGCTGGCCAGATAGCTCAGTAGACTAAACGTCCTCCTTAGGCAGAGTGCAGCGGCAGGGGTTCGATACCCGGCATGCTGTGTTGGCCCTGCCCCAAGGCCTCGCTGAGAAGGCAATTGAGCCTGGGCCTGGTGGCACAGGCCTGTAATCCCAGCACTTGAGAGGGTGTAAACAGGAGAATCACTATGAGTCCGATCTACTTTGTGAGACCCTGTACACCCTGTAGATCCTATCTTAAATTTATATTTAAAAAAATCAGAACAGATAATTAATGAAATTTACACTAAAGAAAAAACTCCAAATAATCAATTAATCAAAGAGCCAGCTCTTTGCAAAAGAAAACAAAACATATAAACATATGAACGTGTGTGTGTGTCTGTGTGTGTGTGTGTGTGTGTGTGTGTGTGTGTTATTAAAGCTGCTTTTTCTCAGTTAGGAAAAAAAAAAGAAAACAAATTTACCAAAAGGAGAAAATAGTCACATTAACTCAACCAGAAATGAGAAAAGATTATATTACAAAGACTACTTCTGAAATCCATATAACTAGCATCTACTATGAAAAATTATCCCAAAGGAATTGGAGAATCTGAAAACACTGAATAAATTCTTAGACACAGGACTTAGCAAAACTGAACGAAGATATAAAAGTGCTGTTTAGTCCAATGACAGCAAAGGAAACTGGTGCAGTACCAAAAACTTCCAACTAAGAAAAACCTAGGACCTCATGGGATCCCCACTCCATTGTATAAGCCCTTTATAAAGGCTGTAACACCAATACTTCTCAAACTCCATAATGGAATCAAAAGGCAATGAATACTTAAAATCTCATTCATGGAGCCAACATTACTCTAATTCTAAAACCAGACAAGTACCCAGCTAAAGAAGAATACTACAGGCCAAACTAATGAACATGCATACAATAATCTTAAGCAAGAAACTGGCCAAGTGATTGCAACAGATCATCAAAAAGATCAGGTACCATGACCAAGTAGGGTTCATCTCAGGGATACAAGGGTAGTTTAGCATATACAAATCAATATAGGATAGTTCAACGTATAAAAATCAATATAGTAAAATATTAAAGAGAAGCAAGAAAAAATAACATTATATCAATTGATGCAGAAAGAGCCTTTCAATAAAATCAGTACCTATTTATGACAAAAAAACTCTGAAAATAGGTATACAAAGAGCCTATGCCAATATGATAAAAGTCATTTAGGCCAACCCTACTGCTAACATCATATTAAATGAGAAAACACTAAAAGCTTTTCTTTTAAAATTAGGAGCAAGACAAGGATGTCCACTATCACCAGTTCTCTTCAATACAGCACTTTAAACATTATCTAGTGCAATCAGGCAAGAGAAAGAAGTAAGAAGGATGTGTACAGAAAAAGAAGTAAATTTATCACTATTTATAGATGAGGGGATAGATTAAATAGAAGAATGAAAAAGTGCATTAAAAGACTTCTAGAATTAATAATCAAATTCAGAATTATGGAAAGATACAAAATAAAACACAAAAATCAACAGTGTTGCTCTATATCAATAATGAAATCTCTGAAAATGTAATTTCAAAACCAAATCTATTCACAATAACAAAAAGAAAAAGCAAACACCAAGATGTAGTCTAAGCAAGGAAGTAAAAGACCTCTACAACAAAACTACAGTATCCTGCAAAAGGAGATAAAAGAATTCATTAGAAAAATGGAGGGCCAGGGAATTAGCTCAGAGGCTTAAGTGCCTACCTGGCAGGTCCAAGGTCCTCAGTTGAATCTCCAGTACAAAAAGGAAGAAAAGAAAGAAAGAAGAAAGAGATAGAGAGAGAGAGAGAGAGAGAGAGAGAGAGAGAGAGAGAGAGAGAGAGAGAGAAGAAAGAAAGCAAGACAGACAGACAGACAATCCCCTATTTCCTGACAGCCACAAACAACATTGTTAAAATGGTCATACTATCAAAACTGATATATAGCTTTAATGTACTCACTATCAAAATACAAACAACATTACTCACAGAAATAGAGAGGATAGTCCAAAACCTCATACTGGAACAGAACAGAACAGAACAGAACAGAACAGAACAGAACAGAACAGAACAGGACAGGACAGGACAGGACAGGACAGGACAGGACAGGACAGGACAGGACAGGACAGGACAGAAGTAAAATAGCAAAAACAATCTCAAGCAACAAAAACAAAGCAGAAGGCACTACAATTTCAGAGTTTGACTTGTATAACCTATGGTGATAATAATAGCATGGTCCTAGCACAAAAACAGACACATGGACCAATGACATGGATTTAGGAACAACCCCAGACTCATTTAGCCATCAAGTCTTTAACCAAAGAGCTCAAAACACATGCTAGTGTAAAGATAGCCTCGTTAGCAAATGATGCTGGCAAAACTGATGACATAAAGATTAAAGGTCTACCCATAAGCTTCTCACAACAAAGGAAACAATCCACAGAGTGAAGTGACAGTCTACCGAACAGGAAACAATTTTTGCCAACTACACCTTAGACAAAAGATTGACATCTAGAATATATAAAGAACTCAAATTAATTAGATGACCCAGAATAAAAGATCTAATCAAAAACTGGGCAACTGAAATGAATAGAAACTGCTCAGAAGAAATACAAATGGCCAAGAAATACTAATTCTTCAAATAACATCATTATGCATCAGAAACATATATTTATGAAAAAATTTACATCTCAAAATGATTCACATTCCACAGTCTTAGTATACTATTGCACAACTGTAGAGGATACATATGTTTCTCTTGGAGGCAAAACCTCTGTTGAAAAAAACTTTCTGAGTATCCAATAAAACATAATAGAAAATCAGAGTGCTAGTTTAGGGGCAAAAAGAAAAAAAATCAACTCAATTTCTTTTTAAAGAAGGAAAGAAAATCAAAATGTGTGTAATATATTTTATACAACATTTTTGATAAAACCTAACTGTAAGACATGTTAACCAACCCCATAGACAAAAGTTTATTATTGTTGCACAGGTATTCAGGTCTGAAAAACTCAACACCAGAAACTTGCAAAACTATGTCTAACTCAATAATTATATGTTGATGTAGTGTAATTATTAAACTGCATTTTATGAACTAGATCAATCTTGAATGAAAAAGAAGGAAAAAGATTATGGATTAGACTGTTATGCTGTGATGTATACAGTTTTGTTTTTACAAAATTATATACCTAGATAGCTTACCTCTTAAATCAACTTTTTGGAAGACTATTATATAGGCTTCTCTTTATTGATAAGCTTAACCAACCTGTGATTAGGACTGCCATAAAATACACATTTACTCCTCTCTTACCTGGTTCACCTATTAGTCCAGGAACTCCTGGTGGTCCTGGTGGTCCCTGAGCACCAATTCCTGGCTGCCCCGGAGGTCCTCTTGGCCCGGGTTGCCCATTTGGTCCAATATCACCTTTAAGAAATAAAAATAGTTTAGTTATTAAAATTCACAGCTGTGTCACCAGTCCACAAGAACCATAATAGCCACATGAACAGCCACATAATTTTCAGCAAGGACCTTGAAAGACTGACCATTCATTAGAAAAAGTACATGTAAGTACTTGG
Organism: Octodon degus; assembly: GCF_000260255.1. Classification (NCBI taxonomy): domain Eukaryota; kingdom Metazoa; phylum Chordata; class Mammalia; order Rodentia; family Octodontidae; genus Octodon; species Octodon degus. The sequence continues at coordinate 5,474,747 of NW_004524733.1, forward strand.
ATTAGAGAATGTGGAATTCATTAATAATCTTACTATTTAACATACATTGAACATTCAGCTTCAGGAGCTAAATCAACCTTGCAAAACACTACAAAAGATTATAACTACATATTGCCTCTATTTGTAACACAGCAGGGTAATTATTTATAAGTTTAAAATATATTTTCAAAATAACTGTATTTTAAGGTATGTAACCTTCAATGTCCTACTCTTTACTAATTCAAAGCCATGGCCTAAAATAGTCTTAAATCTCTTTGTCAGAGAAATATCTCCTTGACATTAGAAACTTCACTGTCCTGCTTTCTGTTTGTCACTGCCACTCTTAAAAACTAAATGTCACTCATGTTAATGGGCATTCTGAAGTGTTTCAATAAGTGGATGAAATCATATAAAAACCACTAAAAGCAAAATATAGAACTATTCCTTTGAGCCCAAAATGGTCCTTTATCCATTGGTAGTCAACCACCCCAAATTCCAATTCTTTCTCAAACACTGTTCTACTTGAAAACATACTTCTTCATTTTCAAGGATGTCATATCAATGCATATCCATGCAGGTTGCAGCCTCTTGTCTTGTTTCTCTTAATATAATTCATTGGAAATTTATTCATATTGTTCTATGTATCAATAGTGTTCCACTGTATCATTATACTATATTTTGTGAATCTTTTCAATATATGATGGACATGAGAGAATTCTATGTGTATGTGTTTCTTTGTGTGTGTGTGTGTGTG
>NW_004524733.1:5478482-5480538 GCF_000260255.1 Octodon degus
AACGAGGTAGAGAAAGTAAAGCCATATTAATATGCTGAGTTGTAAAAGACTCAAGTCAACAACTTCTGATATTGCCAGTCCTATTCATAACTCGCAATAATTACAGACTACTGGACTATATTGGAATATTTTGCTGAATTCATGCACCTACAATATCTAAATGACAATGGAATACCCTTCTCTGACAAAACTAAACAAAAAAAGGGATACAAATGAAGGGCTGTTTTGTATCTATATATTCAAAATAGCTAGGATAGATACACAGCTACTTTCTCTTATTTAATGAATAGAAATAGTTGTTCTAATGGTGTTTGTGGACAGAATATCATGTCTGCATCTTGTACTATGAATAACCACTAAGAAGACCACAATATGCAATGTATTAATTATTAAAACTGTCCTACTAATCAGTGTTGAAACTGTCTCATTGCTATTTGTTTCTCAATAAAACTATTTAAAAAAATAACAAGAGAATGGATGAATGAACTGTGACACACACACACACACACATACACACATAAAGCGGGATCCTATATACCAAAGAAAATGAAAAACCAAAACATAAAAGAATGTTGGATGTGTGTGATAGTATATGCCTATAAGTTTAGCACTGAAGAAACTAAAGAAGTAGGATTGCTATGAGTTTGAGGCCATCTTGGACTACATAGCAGAACTCAGTGCCCCCCCAAAAAAATTCCAAAACATCAAAGAAAATGAATATAATATAGATATGTACAAAGTTAATATAAACAGCACTTACTCTAAGATTTCATTAATGTGAATGTCAAAAAGAAGTAAAGTTATTTGTTTAACAATGCATACATAAGTGATAAAACAGGGAGAAATAAAGGTAATTATACAAAAGTCAGAACAGTACCTACTGCTGGAAAGGACAAAGGGGCTTATGATTAGGAAAAGATAGGGAGAGAAGGGTGAAATTTTTTGAGATGCTGCAGTGTTCTACTTCTAGATGTGTGGTAGCTACATGTGTGTTTCTATTATAATTATTATTTTTTCTTTGGCAGAACTATGGATTGAACTCAGGCCCTTGCACTTGCCAGGGAAGCACTTATTCCCCTGAGCAATCTCCCCAGCACCTAAGATTATTTGTTAAATCTTGTTTTACTTATAATGGAATTAAAAATTACAAAAAATAACAATAACAGGAAAGACAAAAAAATTAAAAGAATCATCCCTTTACCAACAAAACATGTGCTTGGCATGGGGGGAAAAGCTTGCAATCCTAGTACTCAGGAAGCTAAAGCAAGAGGAATACCATGATTTCTAGGCCAGCCTGGGCTATGTAAGAGAGTTCAAAGCAAGCCTGCATTACATAGCAAGACTATATTAAAACAAAACAACAAATAATTAACCATGTTCATTCCCTTGCTAAGGAGATCAAAGAATCCCATAAAAATGCTCAGAAAAATATGTCTCTTGGGAAAAGAAGGTAACACTGGTTAAATTGTTACAAATTTCTGCTTTCAAGTACTAAATGTAAAACAATAGAGACATATTAAACTTACCCGGTATTCCTGGCTGGCCAGGATTTCCTGCAACACCTTGTATGCCTTTTTCACCTATTGGACCAGGAGGGCCAAAACCAACAGGGCCCATAGGTCCCATATTTCCTGGGAGACCTGGCAAGCCTGGGTTCCCAGGGGGACCTCTTTCACCCTTAAAAGCAATTCCACCCTGAAAAGTGAAATGTTTGACAAAGAAACACATGATTTAACATCTGTAAGTTGGTGTTAATGAAGTAGCAAAACTGTCTGTGGGTTGGTGTTAATGCAAACAGCAAAACAATACAACCATAAGCATATTCTTAAAAGCTATGTAAACTAGTACATGATTATGAAAATTAGTGCAGAGATTTTTCAAAAAAATAAACTAGACATTCAATTTGATCTAACTGTTCCCTCTTTGGAAATCTTCTTGAAAGAGTTAAAAACATCACATTACAGTGCTACCTGTATACCCATATTCGTGGCAGCACAATTCATAATAGTTAAATCTGGAAAGAAGTCTACATGTCCATAAATAGATGAATGAGTAA
>NW_004524733.1:5480638-5487717 GCF_000260255.1 Octodon degus
CAGTCCAGGCTGGCCTTGAACTTACTATGTAGCATATGCTGGACTCAAATTTGCAGACATCATCCTGCTTCAGCTTCCAGAATTCTGGGATGACAGGTGTATATCCCCCTCCTGGTTACTTTCTCCAATTCTTTGTGATAAGAAATAAAGCTGTTATGAACAGCTTTACTGACTTGTGAAATTTTGTGTGAAGCTTCACACTTCTTTTAGTAACTAGAAATGTAGTTGCTATGTCATATACCAAGGCTATGTTTAAGAATCTAAGAAATGATTAAACTGCTTTTCAATGGGACTGTACCATTTTGCATTCTATCTAGGAATGTATGTGCTTTACAATTATCCTGCATTCTTGGTTGTGTTTCGTCTTTTCATTTTTTCTTTTTTAAAAAATACCAATCCTAAAATTTATGTATCTCAGTTTTACTTTACCTTGCATTTTACAGATGATTAATGATACTGAGCATCTTTATTAACATGCCTCTTTGCTATTCAGGTATCTATAATGGAAAGGTTATTCAAATTATCCATTTTCCAACTAGATTTTAAAAATTGAGCTTCATTGTTATTGAGTTTTGAGAGTTCTTTATATATTCTAGTTGCAAATATTTGTCTGATATGACATTAAAGTATAGTCAATTTTATGACAATTCATCAATTTTTCTTTTGGTGTGCATTGTTCTTTTGGTATTCTAGTAACTCTTTGCCCATCTACAATCTCATAGGTTTTTCTCTTATACTTTCTTTTTAAACAAGGGAAAACATAGGATTGTCAAGGAGCTAAATTTTACCTATACAGCTATTTTTACACTATGAGGTGAAAATGCTTTCTATGGTTTTAGATGGCTATTAAAAAAAAGATGGGAAAAAGCCCATATATGGCCCTCAAAAAAAATAAATCATTCACTATTTGGCTTTTTATAGAAAAATTTACATACCTCTGTTCTAGAAGGTTTTCCCTCTCAGGCCCTTATATTTAGGTCTGTAATACATTCAGAGTTAGATTTTGTACAAGGTATTATGTATTTGTTTCGTTTTGTATACAGATGTCCAATTGTTGTTACACTACTCGTTACGAAAGTTATTGGCTGGGGATGTAGCTATGGGCATAGTGCCTGTCTGGCAAGTGTGAGGCCCTGAGTTCAACTACTGTTACCAAAATAAGTTTTTCAATTAAAAATGCTTTGCAAGTTTGTAAGAAATCAAATATATAGGGAGTGGGTTGAAGCTCAGTGGTAGAACGCTTGCTGATCATGTGTGAGGCCCTGGGTTAAATCTTTGGCATCACACAAATCAAATGTGAATCTACTTCTAGATCCCCTATTGTGTCACATTCATTTATGTGTCTAAATTTCACATATTTTGTTTATTAATTAGCTTTAATTAAAGTTTGAAGCTAGGTAGTTTTACTTTTACAATATTAGTGATTTCTCAAAATTGTTTTTTGTTATTATAAATTGTTTTCCATCTGATGATTAAAGTAAAAAATAAAAAGGTCTGTGTTTTCTTTAAAAATCTGTTTAATATATAGTACAATATGGGGAGAATCAATACCTTAATAATACCAGGCCTTCAATACACAAACAAAACATATCATTTCAAACCATGGCAGTTAGATAAGGATGAAAAATCTAGACCTTCTTATGGTGAGAACTACTGTATGCCAATTTTGGGGGGTAATGAAGACTAATCCAAGGCCAAGCATCCTTCCAGAGAGCTACAACCCCAGGCCTAGCAGGTTAATTTTTATTTTAATCTGCAGGTTGAGTTCTAACTATGAATTACTAATTCAAACCCTTAGAGCATGTATTCATAAAAGTTATCATTAAAAAATATATCATAACAAAGCCACCTAGATTTTCTTATGACAGAGGGTAAACTTTGTGATTCTCAAAATCACAGTTAACACTGTTTGCTTTCTAATGAGTCAAATATTCCAGGGCACAGACTAGGAATGTAATATATGTTGGAGGAAAAAGGAAATTACAAAGAATTCCCCAAATACTTATTCTTCTAGCAAATAAATCACTATAATTCAACTCTAATAATGGAGAATTAATGACTTCTACAGGGTTTATTTTATTTATTTATTTTTCATAATTTTATTGAGAAACAATAGCAATGAGAGAGTTTTAAAACCGATTAGTAGGACAGCTTCAATAAATAATACATTGCATATTGTTGCCTTCTTAGTGGCTATTCATAGTATTAGATGCAGACATGATATCCTGCCCAGAAACACTATTAGTACAAATCTTTCTTCTCATTGAATTAAGAGAAAGTAGTTGTATATCTGTCCTAACTATTTTAAATATACAGATACAAAATGGTCCTTCATTTGTATCCCTTTTTTTTGTTTAGTTTTGTCGGAGATGGGTATTCTACTGGCATTTAAATATTGTAGGTGTCTGAATTCAGCAAAATATTCCAATATATTCCAGTAGTCCATAATAGTAGTGGGTTATCCATAGGACTGGACATGTCTACTAGGATATGGGAATCTCACATTTCCATCCAAAAATTAAATAAGCAAATGCTTATGTTTCAAACAGGCTTTAATCCATTTGTTCAGAAAATCTGTCTCAAGGTCATATATATGCAAGAGGTAGTGATGGATTAATTTTTCATAAGAAGATACCACATAGTTTATGATCTGTGATAATTCTATCTGAAATTTTTAGAGTCATGGGTCTGTACCTCAAGGATATAACTGATGGGAAACACTACCTTCACTTTTGAGTAACACAGTTTGATAGACGAACAAAAATACTTAGTCAATGATTTTAAGGTATTACGGAATCTAACAATATCTAAGGATTCATTGACCCTTTACTCAGAGCAGTGTGAAACAATGTGTATTAGAGATTATTATCTGCAATATGATTGGCCAATATCCAAGGTAAAAACTACTATTTGTTAAAATAAACTATGATATGCCCATGAAATTCAATATCAAGTAGCATGGAGGGATGCTTGAGACAAGATCTCACTATGTAGCTCAGGCTGGCCTTGAATTCACTATGTAGCCCAGGATGACCTTAAATTCATTGTGATTCTCCTACCTCAGCCTCCCAAGTGCTAGGATTACAGGCATGTGCCACCATGCCCTGCTGGTAGGCACCTATTTTTTATGTAAAGCCTTTTATACACTGATGTGGGGTGATCTCTAATATATAAAGTTATGCTAAATAAACCAAATGCAAAAAGACCAACAGGTAATACCCTATCCCTATTTTTTTCAAAAAATGGGACATGTGGGCTGGGGAGATAGCTCAGCAGCATAAGCATCTGCCTGGCAAACACATGGTTCCGAGTTTGATCCATAGTAAAACAAAAAGAAAAGAAACGGAATATGTATAATTTAACTGGCAAGTATATGCGAATATGTGTGTGTGTGTGTGTATGTGTGTGTTTGTATTGACCATTACAAAACACTGGAAGGATAAATAAGAAACTGAAAACAGATATAAGGGGATAGAGAGGAAATAATACTTCTCATTGTTACATTATACATACACCTTTGTATTATGTATTCAATATATACAGTAAAATAAAAGTCAAGCATAGTCAATGGAAGATGAACAAAGAGTGCAGCAGTGACAGAAAGGTAGCATGAATGTCTTAGCTAATTGGGCTTTTTATCCACATGTTTTCCCAGGGGGTTCAATTTCTGTAGAAATTAAAAGCAAATTAAAAAGCAACAATAGTCTCCTTACCTTTTGGTCCAGGTAGACCATCCAAGCCAGTGAGTCCTGGAGGACCTGGAAGTCCTGGGAAACCACGATCACCTTTTGGACCAAGTGTTCCCTTGAAACCTGGGAGTCCTGGTGGCCCAGGTGGTCCAGGCAACCCAAAACCTGGCTCTCCCTTTGGCACACATATGACAAAACACAATAAAAACTCCTATGACTTCCCTGTGGCTTACTGATTACTATGAAGAATTTAAAGCAGAAAATACAAAGTAATACATTTTCCAATGGGAAGAAGGGCAGGATAATACTGGTATGTCAGAAAGCACATCTTAAAGAATGGGAATAAGGGCTTAGTAAAACAAATTATACGAGTTGGACTGTTTTCAAAGTAAGAAAGAGATAACTGAGATTTAATAACAGCCTACGTAAGGGAAGAAATGTGACTCTATAACTAATATTAGATAATTCCAAAAGATGATTTTTAATTTGACTAAGTGTGGGCATGGCTTTGTAATTCTGTATAAAATGTCCATTTACTTATATATGAATAATTTGAAAATGGCATAATTTTAAGATTTGGGTTAAATACTTAAGTGAGAAGAAAACAACAGCAAATGTGGTAAAATCTTAATAGTTTTGTACTTGGGCGATGGCCATACTCAATTTCATTGTACTACTCCTTTCACTTTTGTGTTTATTTGAAAATGTTTATAATAACATAAATGCAATGGACTGAGAAATCATTTTCTCATTAAAAGCTGAGATCATGGTGAGTTGTTTTCCCTAAGAAAAAGAAGCAATAATGATAAAACTTAGAAAAATTAATGAACTAAGTGCATAAAAATCACAGGGACACTAAAAAGATAAAAACAAACAAACAAACAAATGAAAAATGCTGGCGGGGTGTGGTGGTTCATGTCTGTAACCCCAGCACTTGGGAATCTGAGGCCGGAGGACCACTGCAAGTTTGAGGCCAGTCTGAGGGACAGAGTTCAAGGCCAGCATAAAATACATAATGAAACCCTATCTCTAAAGGATAGAATAAAAGAGAATATGGGGGCAACCAAGATAATTACATGGCATAATACTTTGCTGAAAGCTGACTGAGGAACGTTTGAATTTAAATAAGATAAAATAAAAGCAACAAAAATAACAAATACATATTCATTTGTCATTATTGTTATTATTATATCTAAGTTGATAGCAATTGTTTGCCTTATGTATCTGTGTTAAAATTGGCACAGGGAAGAGGCAATTTAGGAAGGTCTTGATACATTATCCACTGTTTCAATTAATCACACAGGCATGGGCAGAAATGAAATGTGATAGTGATTCTACGGAAGGTTCAGGGGAAGCTAATATTTACATTATCACATCTAGTTAAATAATTGGCAACTCTAAAACAGAGCAAAAACCCATTTTTTAATCCAAATATCACATCTTGTACTATTAAAGATATTTTGAGTTTAAATAGGTTTTTTTTTTTTTTTTTTTTTTTTTTTTGTAACTGGGGATTGAACTCAGGCCCTTGCACTTGCCAGGGAAGCGCTTTTTCTACTGAGCCATCTCTCCAGCCCCCTAAATAGTTTTAAATGAAAGCATAGTCAGTTAAGTTTTATCTATACATCAAAGACTTGGAACAATGTCTAACGTAAAATAGATTCAGTACTACAGAAGATAATGGGGCTAGGAAAATGAGAAGGAATAATTTAAAGTGTATAGACCTTTGGTCCTGGAAAGCCTGGTGGCCCTGGAGGGCCTTCTAGACCAATTCTTCCAGGGATCCCAGGTGCCCCTGGAGGTCCTGGAACTCCTGGTAAACCTGTGAAACAAGAAGGAGAACAGACTTTTAAATATGTACCCAAATTCTTTAACTCACATTCTCAACTTACCTTGTCATATCATGCTTAGCAACTACAGTAAGATGAAAAAAGAGCAATAACTTTTTTTTTGTACTGAGACTCAAATTCAGGAGCTTGCACATGCCAGGCATACCACTGAGCTGTATCACTGGCCCTGAAACAGTACCATTTTGTATGGGTACTTAGGATCAAGTCTTATGGATACATGATACCCTCTCTCAGTCACTTTATGACCCTTTTATAGTCACATAGAAATAACTTCTGCCAAAGATACAGCTTTCTATATAAAGACAATCATGACATAATAAATCAGAAATAAGCATAAGGAATGGATTACACAAAAACACAGGACAACTTCTCTTTTGTTTACTGTTTGTTATGGTGTAGAAGATGATTGAATTTGATTAGCATGAAAGCTGCCTTGGGAAATAGTGGATGTCACTTCTGGGTGTGACCAGCTTGATCACAGAAGCATGACCTTGGTATTATGCTTGGTATCTATCTCCTTCTTCTCTGACTCTGTTCCCCTGCTCTGCTTCACGGGTGCCACACACTAAGCACCTTTTCTATGCCACACCTTCTGCTATGACATTTCAGCTCTCTTACCAGCCAATCACATTCTGAGTACCCTGAAACTGTGAGTTAAATTAACTTTCCCTGCTTTTAGTTGTAAGTATCACGTATTATGTCTCATAAATGGAAAAGCTGATTAACACACAGGGATGAAATGCCTAACATATACTTCTGGAAATGAGCAAAAGCAACTGTAGATATTATACACACATGATATCAAACCTGATACTTTTCTGTGGTACTAGAAATTGAACTCAGGACATTCACACTCAGCTACATCACCAGTCCCTTCATGAAGTTTCCCAGGCAACCTAAATGTGGGATCTCCCTACCTCAGCCAGCTTCCCAGAGTTCTGGAATTATCAGCATACACCACCATGCCTGGAAAATCTGTTATTTTGAGAGCATCTGGCATACATAAGTGAGGATATGTTTAAGTACTCTCCTTACATAAATACCACCCATGTCATTAATGAGAATAAATTCTGGAGAAATAAAACATAACTGGAGAAAACCCCTATAAAATTTTAATAAATTAAGAGTGTTTTTACTTAGAATTAAACATTGGAAATAGGTGCATAGGAAGTTCATTCTGTTTAGTATAATAATTTAAACCACAAATATCTATTGAGTGCTTCCTTGTACCAGGATCGGTTCTATGTCTGAGCATAGAAGAGTAAACATAAAATTCAGTAATTCTCAAGAGGTCATTTTAGCTCATAAATCAAGTTGGCAAATCTACAATTGTGATTTTTTATTAAAAAAGTAAATAAAAACAATGATATAAAATTTCAAAACAAAATTGTTGGACAGTAACAATGATTAATACATATTCTACTGTTATCTTCAAAGTAATAATACATATTGCAAGATATAGACATGAAAAATTGATCAAACATAGGCATAAACCTTTCTTTTCACTGAACTAATAACAATTAGCAGTACAACTATCATA
>NW_004524733.1:5496887-5501045 GCF_000260255.1 Octodon degus
AGGCCCTTGCACTTGCCAGGGAAGCGCTTATCCTCCTGAACCATCTCCCCGGCCCCTAGCATAAATAATTTAAAGAGAAAAATAAATGATGAGTAAAAGATGGGTAGTAGGAATCAGGAAGGTAGATCTTTTACAAATGGGAAAGGAATCTAGAGATGGATGGGGAGGGTATGGAGGAATGGGGTAGTAAAAAAATTAAGATGTGTTTATACATGTACATGCTCCGCATGATGAAGATAACAAATATGTAGTACAAAAATGTGCTAATTCTTTTAAAAAGTTATCTAAGTTTGAAGTGTTGTTATTATGGTTTGAAATGTGTGATCATTTCATATAGTCATTCATTCCTTTAACAAGTATTTCTGAGCTCCTCTTATGTGCCAAGTGCAATGATGTAGCAGAGAATACAAGCAGACACAAATCTTTCTTCTCATGAGTCTTAAAGCCTACTATAGGTCAATAAAGCTATGGTCTAAATAACATAAAACATATTTCTCACCTAAATATCTTGAGATATGTCTTGTACAAAAACAGACTGTTTATTAATGTTCAATTGGTGGCTCTGGGGTACATTTAATATGGACATCTATTCAATCTATTTTATAAACCTACTATATATAAAAATCAAGTTAAATTTCTGTTTGTCAGGTCTAAATAAACAAAAAGATATACAGAATAAAAAGGGTGACTCTTACACAGATTCTTAAGCAACTTAAACTTCTGCCCAGATATTCAGAGCCAGTATTATTCAATATAGTATAGCAATGCTTTAGGAAGTTCATTTAGTTATTTTAAGTTTTTTGAAATATTCTCATTATGTACTGAACTTGCTATATAGCTCAGGCTGATCTTAAACATACTGTCTTCCTGTCTCAGCCTTCCAAGCATTGAGATTGTACGTGCACATATTTATGACTGGCTTAAGAATTTCAAAAGTCAACTAAAAGTGTAGAAATTCCACATAGCAACAATGTACTTTTATTATATTCTGTTAAGCATTAATTGGGTACTAATCTTAGCACCAGGCCCATCTTTAGTTTTAAATTAGAAAACTTTTTCTTGTCAGAATGGAAGATTGAACACAGAACCTCATGTATGCTCAGCATGCATCCTAACTAAGGAAAATCCCCAAAGCCTAGGAAACATTTCTACATGACAACATGACATTGCAATACCAAGAACATCAAATTGACTCACAGGCTCTCCTTTGGGCCCAGGAAGGCCAGGTAATCCATCCTGTCCAGGAGTGCCGGGTAAACCAGGAAGCCCTGGAGCTCCAGGAGCACCCAACTCTCCTTTTTCACCCTTCATTCCTGGGAAAGTGAAGATGTCACCAGGTTCCCCTTTTGATCCAGGAAGTCCTGGAGCACCTGGAGCTCCTGGTATGCCCTAAGTGGGAGAGAAAAGAAAAAAAAGGAATAAGCAAATTGGAACATTTTCTAACACTTTTCTCCAGTTTATCCACCAACCTACCCAGTAACTTCAGTGCATAAAGTAATGAATGAATCACATGAAGGATGCATGTGAGTCAGGGAGTCAATGAGTCAAATGAATTACAAGTTAAATTACAGTTTAACATTATATATATATATATATATATATATATATATATATATATATATATATCCATATCTATTTTACATATCTCCATAAGTGGACATTAAAGTGTATATGGCTTCCTACCACTCTTCAGATTTATAATATGTACTCAAAACTTACTGGTAATCCTTTTGTGCCAGTTTCTCCAGTCTGTCCTTTTTCACCCTTCTGTCCAGGGAAACCAAGAGATCCTAGCATAAACACACACACACACACACACACACACACACACACACACACACACACAAAATATGTGAGCTTTAAACTTTAACCTCTGATAAAACTTTTAAGAAAATCATCAAATCAAATTTTAAAATAAAATACCCTCATTCTATACCATGTAGCATTTTTATTTTCCTGTTTTGTGTACTTTTTTGTTTTTATTTTATTTTTTTCAGAACCAAGGATTGAACTCAGGCCCTTGCGCTTGCCAGGGAAGCGCTTATTCCACTGAGCCATGTTTTGTGTTCTTAAAATGAGGAAATTATACTTTTAAAAATGAACAGTTCATGTTATATTGTACAGTATTGTACCTATTGTATTTTAAATTTCCCAATTATCTTTCCTTTCTCAGAGCTGGAAGTGGTGCTTCAATTCCTATAATCATTCCACTACCCAGGATAGAGGAAGGTAAGAAAGAAGTCTGCACACTTTTGTCCTGAGTTATACATTTTTCCTACATGCTTATTAGTCCTCCTTTTGGTGGGAATTCCCTGCAATGCGTCTTATGAGCAACTTTTGGTTTTCAAAATTTTTGAAGGAAACATTACTAAAGCAGTGTTTGTCAGTGTGCTACGCTGGCCTAGAAACTGGGTTTAGTGGCACACAGCTGTAATCTCAGCATTGGTGAAGCTGAACCATATAACATGACCCCCTATCAAAAAAGTTACAAAAATGAACATAAATTTAGGTTGCGGGGGATAGCTCAGTGGTCTAAGCACCTGCTTGGAAGCTCAAGGACCTGGATTTGACATTTAGTACTGCATGCCGGCCCCAGAACCCTGTGCATATTGTGCCAGCCACTGAAACTGGGTGTGGTGGCACATGCCTGTAATCCCAGGGCTGCAGAGGCTGGGACAGAAGGATCACTAAAAGTAATAGCTGAATAGAGAGATCCTGTACCAAATAAATAAATGAATAAATAAATAAATAAATGTTTTAAAAAGCAGTGGTTGCCAAAACGAATCCTTGGACCAGATGTATCATGAACACTTGATTATTACTTAGAAATGCTAACTCTTGGCGGCATGTGCCTGTAATCCCAGAACGAGGGAGGCTGAAAGCAGGAAGATCATTATGAGCCTGATCTGTGTAGTAAGACCCTGTAGACCCTGTACTAAATACATAAGAAAAAATTAAAAAAAAAAAAAAGAAATGCTAACGCTTGGGATAAAAATTGCCCAATCCTATTCTATTGGATCTGAAACTTTGTGGGTGGGTCCAGCAACCTTGGCTTTAGTAAGTCCTTAAGATGATTCTGATGTGGTTCCTAGTTTGAAAACCACTAGAATAGACATAAATAGGTAGATTCCTAACTTCCAATGCCAGCTTTAAGACTTACTGGAAGTGTTTCCAAGCTCCCTGTTAATTTGTATTCTTGGTGGACACACTAGATAGCTGGAAGATCTGTGTCGGTTCTCAGCCTTGACTCAGACTCTCAGGAATAATATGCATAATGATTTGGAGATGTACCAAGAGACCATTCAATAAAGGAGTTGTATACAGAGTCAATAGGATTTTGATTAGGGAATGAGAAGGGTGGTATATATAGAGAAAAATAGCAATAATTTGGCAATCTATAGTAGAAAACCCTTTCTGTAATGGAACATGATATATGCCCAGTGACTAGAAGCTGTGATATTGCAAACTATGCTCAGGGGCCAGGCCCTAGGAACTTTAATCACCTCCACCCCCCAGTGCTCTGAAAGACTAACTATGTATGTTATTTTGCCATGCACATGGAAAATAGGGAAGATAGAGTTCTTAGAACATTGTCACAATGCTTTTAATAGAACACATTCAGAGTTTCAAGTACTAGAAAACAGGGCATCATTTATTTCATAACAAACAAGTATTTCATATTTCATTATTTATACATATGAGTGATTAGCTATAAAATGAGAAGCTGTTGGAATTTTAAAACCATAAACTTACAATAATCTAACCAAGAAATATTTTTAATAACTACCCTTAGGCAGAATGTTTTACCTGGAGGACCAGGGAGACCTGGCAAACCAGGTTGGCCTGGATACCCCGAAATACCAGTTCCAATACAGTTGAAGCAGGTATCACCTTTGTCACCTGGTAAAAGTAATTAAAAACCAACAATTACTAAAAAGGGTATTTAAACATTCTTCAGTTAGGTTCTAAGAAATTAGCAGTAAAGAGATAGGATTCCTACATAACAATGCAGCTAATGAATTGTATGTCTACATTTAATTCATTTGATAAGCGTGTACTAAAACCCTACTATGTGAGAAGAACTGTTCTAGGTCCTTGGGGTAATTGACAAAATGCACAATAATTCTTGCCTTCATAGACCACACTTTTTATGCATAG
>NW_004524733.1:5501145-5502461 GCF_000260255.1 Octodon degus
TTTTTCCCTTTCTTCTTTACTCCTTTCCTCCAATCTAGTTTCTCTTTGAAGCATTTTATCTCCATTACAAAAAAATCTATTAAACATTTTGTGTCTGACTGACTCTTTCAGCTTCTTATACTAGGGATAATTTTTTGATGGGACTGCTTTACACAAATATCATTAATTTAAAGTAATATATTTTGTGAATTTTCATTTAAACTGTATGTAGTGCTCCCCAGCCAAACCCCAGACCCGGGTATATATAGCACTCAGAAAAAAAAAAAAAACCTTCAGTATATGTCTTTAATCAAATAATACCACCATACTAATCAGCTAACCTACTCCCCACTACCCAGTCCAACATACCTTTGGGACCAGGTGGCCCAGGAAGTCCAATTCCAGGAATACCTGGTTCTCCCTTGCTACCAGGTAATCCTGGCACACCTGGTTGGCCTGGAAGCCCAGGATCACCTATGAAAAAATAGTTTTCAAACAGAAGACTTTCAAATAAAAAACCCAACAAGTGGTAAAGATGTTTTGACATAAACTTTTTACATACCTGGAAGACCTACTTCACCATCTCTACCTGGGTTTCCAGGCAGGCCAGGCTTCCCTGGCTGGGTTATGGTCTGACCTGGGTCGCCTTTTGGACCTGAGAACAAGAGTGAGCCAGTGTTAAGTGCAAAATGTTTCCTTGACTAAAGATATCTTTTAATTAAAAACTAAAAAGAGAATCATCAAATATCTTTTCAAAGTACAAAATAATAACATTCCACAAGAAAAAAATCTCAAACTATACATTTCAGGAGGATATCAAACAGAAGGGTGATTTTTACAGGAGAAAAATAGATTATAATTTTAATAACTTCCGTGATGGTGGATGTGCAATTGTTAATCCTGTCAACTTGACTGGATTAAGGGACATCCAGATAGTTTAGAAAATAGTATTTCTGGGTATGTCTGTTGGGGTTGTAGAAGAGACTGTTATTTCAGTCAATTTACCAAGTGAGGAAGATCTGTCCTCACCCAATTAGAGCCAGCATTATTCAAAAGCTGAGTGCCTGCATAGAAGAAAAAGGCAAAAAAGAGACAAATTTCCTTTTTCCCTCAGAAATGGGCCATCTAACTTCTGCTCTTGAACACTAGAACTCCAGTTTTCTGAACTTCAATCTCTAGAATATGCACAAGCGTCCTCCCAGGATGTGGACACTGAATGTGGATGTGGACAGGCCTGTGGACATTGAGTGAGCACACCACGAACTTCTTTGATTCTCCACCTCAAAGAAAATCAATCATGTGAGCTCTTACTTTCCAGAGTCACATGAACCAAGTCT
>NW_004524733.1:5503238-5503929 GCF_000260255.1 Octodon degus
TTAATAAGCATTTCAAAAAAGATATTCAAATGGCCAACAAACATGAAAAGGTGCTAAATGTAATCAGATAAGTGCAAAATTCATTTGCTGATATACATCACACTCAACCTACTGGCAAAAATATAAAAATCAGATGACATAAAATGTCTATGAAAAAACCCAAAACAAAAACAAAAACACAAAAAAACAAAAGTAAGGTCCTCCTGAGTTCAATTCCCTGTTTAAAAGAAGAGGAAAAGAACTACAACAAATGTTATGGTACTATAAACTGGTATAATTACTCTGAATATAATTGGGAATTCTCTGGTCAAGTTAAAGATGTACTTACATACTGCTTTGAAATGTTATTCTTATATATATCCTGGCCCAGGAATTGGTAAGAATTTCTTTTGAAGGCCCTGAGAGGAACTTAGGCTTTGTGGACCATATTGTCTCTGTAGTAACTATTGAACTCTGCTGTTATTACACAAAAACAACTACAGACAATGATGAATGGATGTGTTTAAATAAACACTTTATTTATAACAATAAGGGACAAGCAGATAAACAAGATTTGGTCCAGAACCTGTAGTTTGTCAACTGCTGGCCCAGTGAAGTGTATACAAACACCAGGATGTATATATTTTTATGCATACACTTATGTTTAGAGATGTACAGATGTTTAGGTACATCTATTTACACGTTTATAATA
>NW_004524733.1:5515814-5535248 GCF_000260255.1 Octodon degus
TTTTTTTTTTTTTTTGTATTCAGGTTTGAACTAGGGCTTTGTACACACAAGGCAAACAGTACTATGGCCCCAAAGTTTATATTTTTAATAGGGTGGTCAGGGTGAACTTCATTGCTAACTTGATATATGATAAAAAGTTTAAAGGGCATAACATGTATGAGGAGTCTAAATATCTAAGCAAATATGACAGCGTGTCTGGCCTATA
Organism: Octodon degus; assembly: GCF_000260255.1. NCBI lineage: Eukaryota > Metazoa > Chordata > Mammalia > Rodentia > Octodontidae > Octodon > Octodon degus. Next base: position 5,516,020 of record NW_004524733.1, read on the forward strand.
CAAGGAGCTACAACCAACCTAGATAGCTGATGCAAAATTAAAGTGTGGAAGTAAATTAGAGTTAGCGGTTTTAAGAAGTAGCTTACCCTAAAAAAATCTTGCAGGCCATTATATAAACCAGTGATGGTGAATATTTTAGAGCTTTCAATGATATAAAAATTCCACTGTGGCACATATGCCATAGGTTTACCATCACTTATATAGACTACGCATTTACTATAAATGAAATGAGAAGCTAATGGAAGAATTTAAACTTCAGCTGGGTGTGTTGGCATAAGATGATAATCTCACCAATATGGGAAGCTGAAGCAGGAGATAACAAATTCAATCCCATGATGGATAATTTAGTGACAAATGAGACTCTGTCTCAAAAAAAAAAAAAATTAAAGTTCTATAAGCATTGGATATAGTTCAGTGTAAAAACCCTCAGTTTGAGCCCCAGCATCTACCCTGGCAAAAACAGCACAACTGGCTGCTCTGTCATGGTTTTAAATGCAAAGATGAAAAGCAGGTAACTCCTTAAGAGGCTACTGGTGCAGTGATCTAGGGGAGAGATGGCAGGTCACCTCAAAGTGAATGAAGACATTCAGAAATGGTTGCCTTCTAGACATACTTAAAACTAGAGCCAACTGGATGTTTTTATGGATCATAACATAGAATACAAACAGAAGAGGATGATCAAGGGCAACATTCAAGTTTATAGCTTAAGCACCTAGAAAACTACAAGAACCACCTTTTTTTAAGTCAAAAGGGGAAGATGTGAATGTATTAGGTATAGAAAAAGAAGAGGTAGAAATCAGAACTATAATGATCAATGTTAAGTTCAAAATGATGAATGAGCAGACCATAAGCAAACTAGGAGAAGAGTCATAATTGGATAGGAAACATAAATTTGTAACTCATTGGCAAAACAAATATGTTAAAACTCATGAAACTGGATGGATGACTTCAGAGAAGAAGAATAAGAACTGAACCTTATAACACTTCAAAATTAAAACTTAGCCACATAAGTCTAACATGCTTACAAAACACAAATAATCTAGACCATCAGAGAATTATATAAACCCACAATTAATAAAGTCTGCTATTGATGCAACAAGAGGCAAATAGCAAAACAAACAATAGAGAGTTTAGAAACAGAATCACATAAATTTGGTCATATATTTTACAACAAAAATGCATATACAACTAAGTGGAAAACTGATGGTCTTTTATACTATATAGATTCAGTTGGATACCTATGTGGAGAAACTGAACTTCTATCCATGCTTGAACTACACAAAAATTGATTGAATCCAATGGGTGGCTCACACCTATTACCTCAGCTGCTTGAAGCCTGAGGTAAGAAGACGACAAGGTTGAACTCATCCTGGGGAACTTAGTGCCTTAATAGGACCATGTCTCAAAATAAAAAAAGGCAACATTGCACAGTGAGCAGGGGGATGTAGCCTAATGTGAAGGCTTTAGGTTAAATATCCAATACTACACAATTAAAATGAAACAGATGTGGAAGGTAAAATTACAATGCATCTAGAAAAAAACTTAAGGGGAATAGCATCAGGTCTTTCAGACAATGAAACATTTGTAAAGCAGGACATAGACAGCACTACCCATGAAACAGAATATTAATAAATTTTATTCGCTAACTAATAACAACTGTTTAACAAAATAAAAATAAATATACATCACCGAATGGCAGAGGAGAGTTATAATGTACATGTATATCAAATAATCAAATTAAAAATAGGGAGAAGTCAAGCACTCTACCAGAGTCTACAAAAATTTGTCAAAAAAGCTAATCATCAAAGAGTCATCAGGAAAATGCATAATATATCATTTTGGAAAATAATTTGGTGCTAGTAAGCAAAAACCTAACCTAATCTGTAACGCAGCAATGCTACTCCTAGGCATATCCCCAGAAGAAATGACAGCTTGTGTCCTACCAATATTTCAAGAATGTGGCAGTTTTCTTTTTCAGGATAGATTCGGATCATGTGTTCAATGACATTAGAATGGATACTTAGGTAAATATGTAACACAATCATCTCAATTGATGCAGAAAGGGCTTTTGACAAAGTCCAACACACATTCATGTTCAAAGTTCTACAAAAATTGGACTGTAACATCATGTAACTCGGTAGTGGCCAAATTTTCTGATCAAGGAGATTATGGGGCCAAAGAGGAAAGTGATCGATGATGTAGAGTGTGCCTAAGGAGAGTCACATGAAGAGAGGACATTCTCTCAGGCTTTCACAGAGAGAACATTGGCCAAGCAATGGCCGTGACTCATCCACATGGCTGACACTGACAAAGGTTCTACAATCTGAGGTACAGGATCTCAGGGTAAATCCTGAGGGGATTTGACTGACCTCATTAGATCCAAAAGTTACATTTGTTGTTATATAGGTCTTGCTTTGTCTTGGTCTTAACCATCCAGCAGAAAAGTATAAAAACGTAGTATAAGAAGTAAAGCCATGGTGTTATGCTGAGCTGTAGGTGACTCAGGTCAACAATTTCTGACATTGCCAGTGAAATGGAAGATCCAATACTATTATGGGCTACTGGACTCTTTTAGAATATTTTGCTGAGTTTACACACCTATAATATTCAAATAACGGAACTAAACAAAAAAGGGGATACAGATGAATATCCATTTTGTATCTGTGTATTCAAAATGATTAGGATAGATATATAGTTACATTCTCTTCATGAATAGAGAGATTTATTCTAATGGTGTTTGTAAATAGGATATCATGTCCACATCTTGTACAGCAATTAACCACTAGGAAGAATGTACGCAATGTGTTAATTATTGAAACTGTCCTACCAATTTGGTTTGAAACTGTCTCATTGCTATTTTTTCTCAATAAAATTATGGGAAAAATTGGAATAGATGGAGTCTACTTCAATCTGATAAAAGCCATCATTGACAACCCAACTATTAACATAATTCTAACTGGGGAAACCTGAAATCTTTTACTCTCAGATCTGGTACAAGATAAGGATATCTTCTATCACCACTCCTATTCAATACAGTTCTGGAATCATTTGATAGAGCCATAAGAAAAGAGAAAGAAATAAAAGGAATAAGCATAGCTAAAGAAGAAGTTAAACTATCATTATTTGTAGATGACATGATACTCTACTTGGAAGACCCAAAACACTCCATCAAGAAGCTACTAGAATTAATATAGAAATTCAGTAGCATAGCAGGATACAAAGTCAACACCCAAAAGTCAATAGCATTCCTCTACACAGATAACAAACACACTGAGAGGCAAATTAGAGAAACAATATGTTTTATAATAGCACCACAGAAAATGAAATACCTAGGAATTAATCTAACTAAAGAAGTCAAAGATCTATCCAATAAAAATTACAGTACTCTTAAAAAAGAGATTGTAGAAAATTGCCGCAAATGGAAAGATATTCCCTTCTTCTGGATAGGAAGAACCAACACTGTGAAGATGTGTATGGCCATACTCCCAAAATTGCTGTACAGATTTAATGCAATACCTAACTAAATGCCACCAACATGCTTAATATACCTAGAGAAATAGTTCCTAAAATTAATTTGAAACTATGCAAATCTGTACAATAAAATAATAAGGAGCAGTAAAAATATAATTAATATTTACAACATAGACCTAAAATTAAAGTATCTTGCAAAAGAAACCACATACACAAATTTATACAATACTCTTCCATTTAAACAAACTTCAAAATTATGCAATCAAATTCATGATAGTAGACAAAATACTGGTTACATTTTCAGATACTGGTGGGAAACACAAGGCATCTTCAATGGTGCTGAAAATGTTTCATATCTTGGTTTACGTAGCTGATACGTACGATATATGTACCATATGTTTGCGATGTATATCTATGTCTGCAGGACAAAATCCGTGATGAACATAGATGCAAAAATTCTCAACTAGATACTAGCAAACCAAATCAGACAATACACTGAAAAGATTAATCACCACAATGACGTGGCATTCATCCCAGAGAAGCAAAGAGAGTTTAATATACACAAGTCAATAAATATGAAACAATATGTCAACAGAATCAAGGAGAAAAATAATATGATCATCTTAATTGATGCAGAAAGAAATGGAACATGTCTTCATGATAAAAGCCTTAAATTGATTAGTCACACAGTGGAAAGATCTTAACATAATTATGGCCGTTTAAAATATGCCAACACTTAACGTTATATTGCATGGGTAAAAGCAACAACCTTTCTAAGAACTGGAAGAAGATAGTAATGCCTACTTTCACTGCTTTATTTAACTTGAAGTCTTAGCCAGAGAAATTAAAAAAGAGTAAAAGCAAACAGTATCTGAATTGGAAATGAAGGCACTCGATTGTCATTGTTTGCAGATAAATTGAATATATATATATATATATATATATATATATATATATCTTCAAAAACTTCACCAAAAACTATTAGATCCTTTTTAAAATGTTTTCATGTATTTGGTACAGGGTATGCAGGGTCTGCAAGGGTCTTACTATTCGATCAGACTCGTAGTGATTCTCCTGTTCTCAGCCTCCAAAGCACTGCGATTACAGGTGTGCACAACCATGTCCAGTCTCAGTTGCCATCTCAGCGCGTCCTCGGGGCTGTGCTATCACACTGGGGATTGAGCCCTGGCCACTACGCTCTGCCCAAGCAGTCTCTTTAGTTTGCTTAACTATCTGGCCAGCCCTCGAAAACTGTTAGATCTAGTAAAAGAATTAAGCAAGATATAAATCAGTATAAAAAAATCAATACGGTGCCAGGTGTTCTGGTGCATATCTATAATCCCAGCACTTCGTAGGCTAAATCAGGAAGATTGTTGCAAATTTGAGACCAGCCTGGGTTACAAAGTGAGCTCAAGCCGAGCCTGAACTGCATAGCAGGACCCTGCCTCAAAAAGACAAAACAAATCAATATTGCTATATGTCATTAGAAAATCATTAGAAATGGAAGTCAAGAAAGTAATGACAGAGGCCAGAGAGATAGCTCAGTGGAATAAGCGCTTGCCTGGCAAGTGCGAGGGTCTGAGTTCAATCCCCGGTTCCACAAAACAAAAACAAACAAACAAAAAAAAAACCATGATAAACTGAATGGCATCACCTAAAACACTACCTAGAAAATAATTTCACTCAAAAATTTCCTGTTGAAAATAATCCGGGGCCATGGAGATGGCTCAGTAGAATAAGCGCTTCCCTGGCAAGTGCAAGGGCCTGAGTTCAATCCCCAGTTCTGAAAAAAAAAAGTAATGACACAGGCAAGCATTTATTCTACTGAGCCATAGCATAGTTATGATAAATATATAGGTACTTCCTCTTAATTCAATGAGAAGAAAGATTTGTACTAATAGTGTTTGGACAGAATATCATGTCTGCATCTTGTACTACGAATAACCACTAAGAAGACAACAACATGCAATGTATTAATTATTGAAACTGTCGTACTAATCGGTTTTGAAACTGTCTCATTGCTATTTGTTTCTCAATAAAATTAATAAGAAATTAAAAAGTAATGGCATAATAGCTACAAAAAATAAAATACCTAAACATTACTTTAACAAGTGAGATTAAAGATTTCTACAATGAAAATTAGATAACGCTGATGAAAGAAATTGAAGACACAAAAAGTAGAAAGACAGCTTATGTTCATAAATTGACAGAATCAATATTGTTGAAATATCCACAGCTACCACACAAAGAAGTTTACAGATTTAATGCAATCCCTATCCAAGTAACTATGATACCCTTTACAGAAGTGGAGAAAAAATCTGTAGAATTTATATAGAATCACTGAGTATGCAAAGCAATTTTGAGGAAAACAGAACAAACATTAAGTCTTATGAAACATAACTTCAAAATATAATACATAGTTATATTAATCAGAACAGCACTCCATTGAGATATAAACAGACATTTAGGCCAATATAACAAAATGGAAGTCCTAGTTGTGGGCATGATGAATCGATGCATCTGCAGCCATCTGATTTCTCAATTAATGTACCAAAAATACACAGTGGACAAAAGACAGTTATTCTAATAGATGGTGATGGGAAAACTCATATCAATGTTTAGAAGAATTAAACTAGATCCTTAATGGCCATCAGTTACAAAAATCAAAAAAGTGAATTAAATACTTAATTGTAGGGCCAGCCAAATAGCTCAGCGGATTAAAGCGCCTGTTTACAGGCGCTTTAATCCACTGAACTATTTGCTGGCCCTTGCCAATGACAAATATAAAACAGCAAGTAATTGCAGGTGAGGATGTACAAAACAGGACTATCATACCAACCAGCAAGCCCACGACTGGATGTATTCCCAAGTAAAATAATAGAGATATTTGCATTATCATGCCAATGAGGCATCTGAATTCTGATGTTCACAGGGACATCTACATTCTCAGATTCTAGTACCATTATTCATAATAGCCAAGAAATGGAAACCACTTAAGTGTCATCAACAGATGGTTGGATAAAGAAAATGTGGTACAGATACACATTGGAATAGTATTTAGTCATGAATAAAATATTTTGTTAAGTAAACTAGCCAGGCACAGAAAGACAAATACACATGATCTCACTCTTACATGAAATAAGATGAAAGCAATAAAAAAGTAATATAATCTCACAGAAATTAAGAAGTGTGGTTAACACACAGGGGATGGTGAGGGGAGGAGATTATGCATCGACTGTTAAGTTGCCGTTAGGAGCAAGAAGCTCTGTAGTACAACTGCACATTACAGTGATTACAAATAACAATAACCTACTATGTAGTTCAAAAGGTTGGAAAAAAGAATTTTGAAAGTTTTCACCAAAAATAATGATGAATGCTAAAAAAAAAAAAACCCAAAACGTGGGGGCTGGGGAGATAGCTCAGTAGAATAAGTGCTTGCCTGGCAAGCGCAGGATCCTGAGTTAAATCCCCAGTGCTGCAAATAAAAACAATGATAAATGTTGCTGATAATTGTGTTAAACCATACTTAATTCCAATATATATATATGATACTACATGGTACCATATTGATATCTAAAACTTTGTTTTTGTATGTTGTAAGCAAAAATATAAAAAATGAATATGGAAGAATAGTGTAACTGAGTAGAAAACCCTTGCTGAGCTTTACTACAAAGGGAAAGCAGTAATTGTACATGAAGAGAAATTGAAAAATACAGATTTTTTAAGATGGTGTATAAAGCATATTTCTATGCTACAGGGGATGATCTGATAGAAAAGGAGAAACTGGTAATGGAGTGTGAGGATAAGTTTTGAAGCAAATCCCTTGGAGAAACAAAATGGAAGAGACGCTATTGTACAAATAAAATGTCTGGCTTTATGGCCAGCCTGATAACTCATCGGACTAAAGAGCTACTTAGGCAGAGCGCAGCGGCTGGGGTTCGATCCCGAGGTGCCATGTGGGTCCCGCCCACGGGGCACCCTGAGACTGCAATTGAGACTGGGATTGGTGGTACACGTCTGTAATCCCAGTGCTTTGGGAGGCTGAAAACAGGAGAATCACTACGAGTCCAATCTATGTAGTGGAACCCTGTAGACTCTGTAGACCCTGTCCTAAATATAGAAAAATAAAAAATTAAAAAAAAAGAAAAGAAAAATGTCTGGCTTTGAATACACATGGTAACTGAAACTGTAAAGTCTTACAGGGACATAAATGCATGTAAATGAGTAAATGTGGTGGCAACAGTCTGTGAACATTCTTGTTATTACATTAATTGGTCAGCAAAGGAGAAGTGAGTATTAGTATCTTAAAATTATAACATAAATGAAGGTGTCAGTTTTCAAGAGAAGAGGAGCTTTAGGCTTAGAAGAGGTAGAAATTTGAAACAACCTACACTATACTATGCTTTTGTTCCAGAGTATAATAAAGGGAGAGAAAGGGCAAAGGAATCACAGTCTTAAGAATGGCTCTTATTGATCACAGATTTTAAGCTGGGTTAAGAGGAATGAAAGAGCGGCCGGGGAGATAGCTCAGTAGAATAAACGCTTCCCTGACAAATGCAAGGCCCGAGTTCAATCCTGGGTTACACCAAAAAAAAAAAAAAGAAAGAAAAAGAAAGATAGAAAGAAAGAAAGAAAGAAAGAAAGAAAGAAAGGAAGAAAGAAAGAAAGAAAGAAAGAAAGAAAGAAAGAATACTGAAACACTAAGGGATCATCAAATTTGGCAGGTCTTACTCAACTGGTGTTCATCAGTTTATTACAAGTAATAAATAATGATATAGAAAATAAATGATCAGAAAGTGTGATTCATGAAATCAAAATTATAGAAGGGAATATTATCGTTCATGAAATGGTCTTGAGGTATAAACATGGGAGTGACTGAGGCAGAATGAAAGAGGAGTATAGGGGATTTTGCTGAGGATTTCAAAAATGAATGAGTATATTTGGTGATCAAACCTTTCAGTCCTTGTTCTCCTTGGAGACCTTTATCGCCTGGAGTTCCTGGGGGACCTGGCGGACCTGGTTTACATATCTCATCACCTGGGATTAGATAAAGAAAAGAGAGCTAATTGTAACATATCCAAAAGACTAAGCCTAAGGAAACATAACAAGCTAGAAAAAAATCTATTTTTAATTTATTTTCTGCAGATATATAACTACATGTAAGTGAAAGGATGATATAATACTGTTAGTAACAATCATTATTGGAGGAGCAAGTTTAAAAATCAAAGAATTACCAAAATCAAAATGTGGAAGCAACAATAGAAAATGTCAGAAAAGAGAGACATAAATAATGATGCTAATTTTCAGGTGCATTTACTTATTAGTGCAATAAACAAAAACAATACAATTTACCAAGAGTAAAATGCAGCTTACTAGGAGGGCTGGGAGGGCCAGAAGGGCCAGGAGGGCCTGGAAGCCCAGGAGGTCCAGGCTGTCCATCAAGTCCAGGAGAGCCAGGAATAGAAATGCCCGGTGGCCCTTCATCACCTTTCTGGCCTCTTTCTCCAGGAAATCCAGGGGGCCCAGGAGGACCCATAACTGCAGTCCCTAAGATAAGAAAAAAAGGACTCATTCAAAATTATCAAAATGATCTTTTAGAAATACTACTTTCGTTTTCAATAAGATATTTAGTACTGAAAAGACATTCCTTGTTGACTATTTTCTATTTTTTTTCTTACGAGAATCAACATCTGAAAGGAAGAAAAATTTAAAATAAATAAAAATTTGAGTGTAGTAAAAATAATTTGAGATAGTTTTATTACTTTGGTAAATTATTATTAAAAATTCTATACACTACCTTTAACACTATGATCTACAAATCCCAGAAATACAAATTTATTTGTAATTGAAGAGTTATTTGACAGTTTCCGTATAAACATGGCTTAGTTTCTAGACAATTTTTAGTCCCACTGTCAATTCCTGTATCATTACCATATTTTTCAGCCACTAGTGTCATGTTTTAAAAACTGGTAAGGAAATTACACACATCTTTGCTCATTTTTAAAACAATCTTTACTATAAATACACATTTACTCTTCAAAATTGTTAGAATCAGCTTGTCTGGTTCTCTTTTAAAAACCCACTGGAATTTGGAATGTGACTAATTTGAACATAATGTTTGGTAGAATCAACTATTTCTAATATTGATTTCTTACATGACATAATAGGATACATATCTCTATATTTGGGAATTTTATATTATTTAATATCTTAGAAAATTATGAAAAGATGCATACAGATTTTTGGCTGGATTTATTCATGGGTTTGTTTTTATTACTACTGTGAATTCCTATGTCTCTACTGACTTGTTCTCTTGTATACTGTTAAGTTGTCATTTATAGTAATTTTGAACCAATCTTGCAAATTGTGTTAAAACTTACTTGGTCATAATGCCCTATTGTTTAATATATTTATACATTGCTCTTATTAATATTTAAGATTATCATTTCAATGTTCATAAATGAGATTCAACTATACTGTTTTGTGATGTTACTTCTTGGGTGGTTTGATTTCAACATTACTAAGTTAGGTTGCCTCTTTTTTAAAATGTTCTGAAATGACTGAAAATATGCTACTTATCCATTTTTTGACAGTATGGTAAAATTCATCCATAAAACTATAAGGTTATCCACAGATCCAATGTTTTTTCTTGGAAATTTTTAACATTTGGTAATTGATCCTCTTAGGTTTCTTATCTTCTTAAGTTAATTTTAAAAATTTATGTTTATGAGGAATTTATATTTTATCTGGAATTTCAAATATGTTAATATAGTTATATTTTTCTTATAACTTGATTTTTAATTTTAATAATGTTAATATCCCTTTTGTTTTCCTAAAATTATTCTGTATGTGTGCATCTCTGTCTCTCTCTGTCTCTTTCTCTCTCTCTCTGTAATGGAGGTTGAACTTAGGCACAACGTATCATTGACCTACACCCACATCCCTTTTAAATTGTTTGCTTTAAGACAATTTTTTAATAGCCAATTGGCTTCAAACTTATGACCTTCCTGCCTCCATCTCTTGAGTAGCTGGGACCACAGGAACATAGTACCTTGTGCAGCCTTCTATTGTTTTTATCTTGATTATGTTGGTCAAATTCTACTCATTTCAAAATCTTCCCAATACCATCTTCATTTTCTCTATTGAACATAAATTGCTTTACTGTTTTGCATTTTCTCTCTTTATCAAGTTTTCCATTATACTGTTTTGGACTTGTTTCAGTGTGTGTGTGTGTGTGTGTGTGTGTGTGTGTGTGTTACAACTAGCTTATTTACTTTTTCAGGTGCTAGGATAGAACCCAAGGCCTTGTGCATGCTTCCCTACCATTTAGCTACCACTCCAAATCCTCATTTATTTTTAGCATTTTTAGTTTTGTGAGAAATTAAGGATGCTGCTTTAGGTATATTCAGTGAATTTTTATATGAAGAGCTTTCACTGTTGTTTAGTATGCAACAGCTTGTCATTTCTATTTATTTCCTTGTTACCTTTATAACTAATTCTTAAATATACAAATATAAAATATTTGGCTTTTTCATTGTCATATTATCAATTTATTTCATTGTAGTAACAGAAAGTAACATATATTATATTTTTCTATCTAATTGCATCAATTTCTGTAAACATTTTAATTATGTTTGAGAAGAATGTATGTGTTTTATTTCTAACAGATTCTCTCTCCCATGCAGATGGCTTGATTTTATTGCTCAACTTATTTGTGCCCTTATTTTTCTCTTGCTTAATATGGTAGGTAGTTGCCAACTTAACCCATGTAGTTTATCAGTTTTCACTTTATATATTCAAAGGTAATTGTCAGGTGCACAGAATTTCATCATATTTATATCACTTGGCATAGTTTATCTATTTATCCTTTTGAAATACTTATCTCTTAAGTGTACCTTCATTAAATTCTATTTCATACAATATTAGAATTGCTAAGCCAGTTTTGTTTGTGTGTCATTTGCATAATAGATCTTCGTATTGTTTAATTTTCAATTTTTCTCTTTATCTGCTTTAGATATATGTGTTGTGCAATATATAATCTTAGTGTCATTCAATTGGTGCTTGAATTTTTTTAAAGCTATTATTTGGTTTTTTTAAAATAATTTTATTGAGAGGGCCTGGGGAGATAGCTCAGTGGAATAAGCACTTCCCTGGCAAGTGCAAGGGCCTGAGTTCAATCCACAGTTATGCCAAAAATAATAATAATAATAATAATAATAATAATAATAATAATTTTATTGAGGAACAAATAGCAAAGAGACAGTTTCTTTTCCTTTTTCTTTCTTTCTTTCTTTCTTTTTTTTTTTTTTTTTTGTTTTGTGGATCTGGGGATTGAACTCAGGCCCTTGTGCTTGCCAGGGAAGCACTTATTCCACTGAGCCATCTCCTCAGTGCCACAAGAGACAATGTCATATTTCTTCTTGTCCCTTTTGCTCTTTAAATTCCATCATGGTGCATTCAAAAGCTTGTATGTTTAGTTTTACATATCAATTTTTCTTTCACATTTCTCAAATGCTTAACTTTTTATGTTATACTTGAAGGATTCCTTATTTCAGTCTTCTAGTACATATCTGATCTACCATTTTGAGATTAAAAATTCAAAATGCATACTTAGATCATGAAGAACATACATTCCTTATCTTTTTCTGAAGGATTACTGAGTGTTACTCATCATCTAACATTTTATTTACCATATATCTTTGAAGGGAAAGGAACCATAATTTATTGAGTATACATGTATATAAGAAAGTGTAACAGATGCTTTTATAAATTTTACATACATTCCAAATAGAAGTGCATTTCAGAGAGAGTTCATCTAAATAAACATGTTAGACGTAAGCAGTCCTCAATTTGTAGTGAGATTAGGAATATTGCACTATGCTATGCATCCTCAAAGAGGATGCTATAAAATTCTGCATCGAGTTCTAAGATATCACTGCATAGCAAAATCACCATGGAGATTTCTACTTAGATGGTTCTAGAATTCTAATTCTCCTTTTTTAAGTATAGGAAATCCTGCAAAAGAAGGCATTAGCATTCCCTTCCTTAATAATATGAAAAGTGTGATGATTCATGTACTGGGGTGTATCACTGTTTTGGAATAATTTAGTAGTATGAAAAATTAGAGATGATATTCTTAGGATGAAAGGACACTATGTAAATGGATTTTTAAAAAAACAAAAGTGAGGAATTGGGTGAAAAAGGATATAGTACAAGTGGGGAAGAATATGCAATTGAAAGTAATTCTGTCATTTGCTGTCATTCTCATCCTGGAACTAGTATTAAAACATATATACATAGATTATTATTGATACTCTAAGAGCAAAGCAAATGCAGTCTTTTACCTGGCAGACCAGGAAGGCCAGGTGGGCCTTGAATTCCAGGAAATCCTCGCTCTCCTTTTTCTCCAGGTAATCCAGGTAATCCAATATTTCCTTTTTCTCCTACAGTAACACCAGTCCCAGGTCTAGGAATTACCTTTATCATGAATGAAATAAAATAACGAAACTCAAAAAGGAAGACTCTTGTTTTCCTACAAATTATATGGCAGCTACATATGACTATAATTCCCCATTTTACAAAGTATTCAGATAAAAAGTCACAGACTATGACATGGATTGAATTACATTCCTTGCCTGTTTTATCCTCCAATTAATTTAGGAAATGACTGATACTAGAAACAATATTGTCACCTTCCCTAACCCCAGGCTTATAAAGTTGGTAGTATTCTTCCTGATCTGTTCTTATAAGATATTTAAATCATTCCAGTACTCTAAAGTTTGACAATTATTTGACCAAAAATGTCCTTTTGATGTTCCCTTTTTGTTCCTTTTGTGACAGCTACTATCCCCACTTCACTTGGACTAACAGATGCACTTTTAACCTTGTTCTTTTGAATCCAAATATACTGCTAAGACATGATACCTCAAAACCCAACTTTTCTGAGTTAAGTACTCTGCTTAAGTATTTCTTACTACATCTGATGCTACTTATAATGCCGGACTCTTTCAGGCCCTTTCATTTCCAATTCTTCTCAACATAATGTCTTATTATTTCTGGCAATACATTTTTACCAATGTGAATTATTTATGGCAGAATCATTTCATGCAACTTATGCATATTTATCTCTACCTCTGCATATGTCATTCCAAATATCTACAAAGGTTTCTCTCAGGTTTTTGCTATGTTAGCTCATGTGTTTATTTCCTTTGCAAAATTTATTTTTGACACAAAGATTATACTGCTTAAACCCAATCAACTTATCATATCCTTTCCCTATGTCTTTTTTTGTTGTTGTTGTTGTTTTTGTTTTTGGTACTGGAGATTGAACTCAGGAAACTGAGCTTGCCAGGCAGGCACTTATACTGCTGAACTACCTCCCCAGACCTTCGTATGTCTTCTTAGATTTAAAGATGTAAGTTAATTATAAAAATTTTTATATGAAATAAACTATTTAAAATTAATCTCAAGCAGGGGGGATAGCTCAGCAGCATAAGCACCTGCTTGGCATCAGCACTGTCCCATATCCAATCCCTGGTACAGCAAAATAAATAAGTAAATAAATAAAATTAATCCCATAGACCTATAAAAGTAAATAAACTTCAGGTTTAATAAATTGTCTGTCTGAAGTAAAAATCAACATGTACCACAAAACCTTGATATTTCATCTTACTTCCACTGGATATATATATATATATTCTTTCAGAACCAGGGGTTGAATTCAGGCCCTTGCACTTGCTAGGCAAGCACTTATTCTACTGAGCCATCTCTCAGACCCTAGATATAAAAATATTAACACGTAAGGAGAATAAATATTGTATGACTCAGAATTGAGACAGCAGTTCAAAAGTGACTGTGAGATTCTGAAGAGGACTTAATTTTCAAAATTTCTATTAATTCTGATACTTGTCAAAATTTTATTACCTCATTTTCTAAACAGATAATATTTTCAAGAACTGAAATTCTGATTTTAAAGTGAAAGAGAATAAGAATTGTGTAAGACCTTAGTTATATCCTCATTAGATTTAGTATAGCTCTAAGTGTTAGTAAGTGAGACATACTATGGACAAAGCAATTAATGGTACTAGAATGTCTGGACATACATATTAATTTTTGTGGCACCCGTTTGCTAAGGCATAGTCTAAAGTCTAGAATCTTACCAAATTTAAATCAAAGAAAAAAACAATGTCAAACCCCAGCAATGACATTTTACTTTTAATAAGATTGGTAATATATTAAATCACATTTCATGGAGAATTCAAACATCATAAAAAGAATTGCCTATATTTATTATTGAATCCCTAGAAAGCATGCACTCAAGAAAGAAGAAAGTATAAGTCAGATAATTACAAATTGAGAAAATCTATTAGGACTAAGTCTATCCAAATCTATCTTTGTCCTGTGCTCTGCAGAGGGTGAGACTACTCCTCCCCAGGTGTTTCGTTTTCTTTTCTTTTCTTTTTTTTTTTTTTAAATTAAACCTTTGTAAACTATACTTGCACCACCTGCTGGTTGTTTGAGAAAAGATGTGGCAATCACAATGCAAAATAATGTAGTGCCATTGTTTTGGATCTTTACTGTGGAGAAGTAATAAACAGAAAGGACCTTATAAAGACCCTGAAGTCAACACTAATGAAATTTTTAGATGTAAATATTGCTAAGCAGGGGGAATTTGTAATAACTTGAACTTTTTGTTCTGTGCAAAAAAGTAGGCAATACATAATTAAGGGACAAGAATAATAATGCAACATTCAATTTGATAAATGAAGACTCAAAAAAAAAAAAAGGAAGAAATAAAGAAAGACAAAAAAAAGCCCACTCACCAGTCCAGGAGGCCCAGGTGGCCCAATGTCGCCTTTTTGGCCCTGTTCAATACAATTGTAAGTGTTAGATTAAAAAAATAACATGAAAACATTAATTTTTTTCAAGAGTGTGACAGAAAAGTTTCATAGAAAGATTTAGAAATCACTATTATACCAATAATAAATACAAGATGAGGGAATAAAACAGTGCTGTGCTAGACCTAGGAAGATCTGTGATACTGACTCATGTTTAGTAGCTATATAATCTTGACTAAATAAGTTAAATTAAATTCTCTGGTTTATACACAAGGAGCAAAGGTTTAGGATCAGACATATAGCTGTAACATTTTTTGATTTTAGAATTTATATTTTTCTGTAAATACTCCATAAAGAAAAAAATTAGTGAAGAGCATAAGTCTAATGCTATTTCTATTACTGATAGATATTTTAGAGGTAATAAGCTTATCAACAGAACAGCTAATAAATTGTGATTCCTTCTATGAGTTAGTTATTAGAAGCTAACAAAAAACAAAGTCATATAAAAATCCTTAAATAGTAGCTTTAACAGCAAGAAGAATGCCATATTCAATAGATGCTCAGCTGGCTAAGATCCAAGTATAGATGTTTCTCTGACACTTCTACTCTGGTTCTAGACTTGTTCATGGAAACTTTTCATCTACATACTTCTCCTTTTAAATAATTGTCTGCTGTGTAATATTTGTATTCCTTAAAAAGATCCTCTATGGCTCTCTGTATCTAACCAGACATTTTATATCAAACAAAAACTTGGATCTAGTTTAATAAACCACAATGAAAATGTATGCTCTCTGGGTATATACAAGTTTGCAATATTTTTTCTTCTTGCCTGAAAAGTAAAGATTTTCATTTTGGTTTTGATACAAGGCAATTAGAGACCAGAGGGCTTGAAGGACTTGATATTGTGTGATGTGCTAAAAATGAGATGACTGTATTCCATACATTGTTTCAAAATCACTTTTAAAATAGGAAACAAAATGATCTTAGAAAAACAATGATAAACAATTATCAACAGACTTACAGACAATAATTGCACACAAAATATAAATGTTTAGAAGAGATATACTAAATTCCCAGTTACAAGTCTCTCTAAGAAGAGGACTTTACTAATACAGTGCTTTATCTTCTTTCTGGGAAACAAATGCTTTACCAAAACATGCACAAACAAAGGCGATGAACTCACAATGGAAGAGAAATTGTTAAACAGTGTTTCCTGTGTTTCCACTGAATGAACTGGGATTTACAGAAATGGAAGAAAATTTAAGGGAGGGAGCATAAAGAGAAAGGATGTACAAAGAAAGCATGTTTTAAATAAAAAAGTTAATTTTATAAGGTATTTTAGTTGTATCTCTACCATGGATGAGAGAAAAGGAAGATATCAAGTAGACCAAAACTAAGTACTTCAAAGTATCAAAATGCTTACCTTTTCACCATCCCTTCCTGGTTCACCAGGGTAACCGGGATCACCAGGTAAACCCTTTTTAAAGCAAGAGGACAGGGTAATACCAGCATAAGTGACAGAGGAAGTACTTTAAAAAAATCCTTTCCCTGCATTACAGAAGCGATAGTTACACTTTTAGAATAGTCCATTAAAATCAGATTTTTTTGTTATTTTAATTTTTTTTAGGTTTTCTCAAAAGTTTACTAAATCAAACAAACAAAATCATACCAATTATTTCAAAGAACTACAGACATATGCATCTCTGAGATGGAAGGCAGGAACATAGTAACTTCAAATAATTCATTTTAATTCTTTTTTTAAAGAATCACACACACACATGCACACACACACATACACACACACACACAATCTCTATCTCTATATACCTCAATAACATCCAAAATCTTTTTTTTTTTGCAGTTATAAAAGTTTCCATCAATCTAAGGAGCACAATATTTATTTTGCTTAAGGTTAATTCATGGTAAGAACACAGACTTCTATGGCCTTTTCATTTGTTATATTGCTATACCTGTCCCCTCAGTTCTACAGTAGCCTAGACAACAAATAGTTCACAATTAAGGTAGAAACCAGCAACCTAGCAGCAACTGTAGGACAAAGAACAGGATTGGAGATAATTTCAAGGTTCATTCCTGCAGAAATGTCATTATTTGAACTATCTGGCAATTTGAAAGAAGAACCAACTTGCAAAGCTATCAGTATTTGTCTTACTTGGCTCTCCCAATGTAGAGAGCAACCACGACCCTGGAGAGTGAGGGAAAACAATCAGAGGCCATAGTTGCATATCATGGCTGCTTTAATCACAAAACAAAGGCCAGTTGTTCCAAAAAAAGCCTAGCTGGAAAATACAGAAGTTTAGGAGTGGGGCTCTATATATGCTTTAATCTTTTTATGAACTAGATTTTGTAGGTTGAGGATTTCCTGTTTATTTAAAATTATCTTGAAATTTAATGATTTCAGTATTTCTAACCTTCCCTTTTGTTAAGAAATCTCTCCTTCAAATGGCCTTCAAATTTCATTAATTTTGTATCTGTCGTTGAAAACCTTTTAAAAGTCTACTGATAAAACTTATGTTCACATATGAAAAGACTGCATGTTAATGTTATAGTTTTATTTCTAAGTATTCATAACTCAGAAACAAACAAAGTATACTTCAGTGGATAAATGAATAAACAAACTTTGCTGCATCCAAACACTACTCAGCAATAAAAAGAAAAAATCTACTGATACACCGTACAATATATTATTGTACATCAAAAATTATGGTTTAAAAGGATACATGCAATAAGCTTCTACTTTTACAACCTTCTAAAATGGGTTAAGTTTTAGGGATGGAAACCAAATCAGTTGTTGCCATAAGATCAGTATGAGGGACTAAGGGGGCAAATGATAAATCAAAGAAAGGAGGGACATTGGGAGAGTGGTGAAGTTTGTAATTATGGAGGTGTTTACACCTTGACATTTAACAAAACATATAAATATACACTAAAAGTCCAGGAACACAGTGCAGTGGTACAGCGCCTGCCTGGAAAATGTAAGATCCTGACTTAAATTGATGGTACAAAAACAGAGAGAGAGAGAGAGAGAGAGAGAGAGAGAGAGAGAGAGAGAGAGAGAGAGAGAGAGAGAGAGAGAGAGAGAGAGAGAGAATAAAACTAAAAATTGTTTTTTCTGGTTTTTATTTGTTTTTTTCCATAATTTTATTGAGAAACAAATAGCAATGAGACACTTTCAAATCAAATTGGTAAGACAGTTTCAATAATTAATACATTGCATACTCTCTTCCTAGTGGCTATTTGCTGTACATGATGCAGACATGATATCCTATTTACAAACACCATTAGAACAAATCCCTCTATTCATTAAGAAAATATAACTCTATATCTATCCTAACCATTTTGAATACACAGATACAAAATGGACATCCATCTGTATCCCCCTTTTTGTTTAGTTCTGTCATTTGAATATTATAGGTGTGTTAACTCAGCAAAATATTCTAAAAGTGTCCAGTAGTCCATAATAGTATTGGGTCTTCCTCTTCACTGGCAGTGTCAGAAATTGTTGACCTGAGTCCCCTACAGCTTAACATAACACCATGGCTTTACTTCTTATAAAATGTCAACACATATGACTTTAAGACAGAATTATCTCAAATTTATTTCTTTTGAAAACTTAAAAATTCCTTAATTTTTTATTCCCGGTACCACTACCACAATTTACAGGGTTGTATACCTGATGTAATGAAAAGAAAGAAAAAAACAAAGCTACAACAGATAAAAGACCTCAGGAATGTACATCTAATTGACACTACGTTGCATTAATCAACAGCTGCACTTTTTGCAAGCTGTGGCTCTGAGTCCTGAACCAGAAGGTTTTCCTGTTTAAGCTGCAGTAACTTTTCTGACTGTGGATCATCGTTCCTTCTGTGGCAGATTTTTACAGTTCCTCTAATGCATTTGGGA
>NW_004524733.1:5536527-5537744 GCF_000260255.1 Octodon degus
AAATGAGAAACTCTTTTGATTGATAGACTATTTTATAACCCTTTTAAAAGGTCAACAGCAAAACTGCAAGTCCAAAACATGAATTGAATTAAATCTAATTGTTACAAGGTAAAAAAATCTTAGAATTCGTTAAGGTAAAAAATAGAAGTCACCAAAAATAAATAAATAAAAATAAAGTGACCATAGAGGGAGTAAGAAAATGAGTTATACAGTAAGGTTTTTTAGAAGTCTATGGTACACCCATTTATGATCCCATTGCAGAGTGATTATTTGTTTAATCTATCCAACTATTTTATGTGAACAAGGTAAGGAATGAGAGATGATATGATTTAGTGAAGCTGCTTTTATTCTTCTTCAACAAATACGTTTCAGTTTGAAGAAACACATTTCATTAAGAAACTTTAAGATTTTATGAGAAAATTGTCTTAGAAGATTTCCTGAACATGGCACAAGATGACAACATATCAAGAAGCAACCACAAAAATACTTGGCGCTAGAGATGTATCCCAGTACTTGCATGTATACTGAGCATACTTGAGGCACTGGGTTTGATCGCTAGAACTAAAAAAAAAAAAACAATTTCATGTTAAAATTTGTCTTTTATGTAGAGTGCATATTGTTTACCACATCATAAGTCAGCTCTACATAACAAAATTAAGAATAATAAAAATGAATTATAGTTTCAAATATTACAACTAATGGTATTTGTGAAAGGAGTCAGAAAGAGAAGGAAAAAGAAAATTACAGAAGAAGCTTACCAACAAACCTGGTAGCCCTGGAGGACCAATTGGCCCAGGTATCCCCTTTGGACCAGCTGGGCCCTATAATGGAGAAAAGAGAAGGATGAAAGAAGCAATAAAACACAAATCTCAAAACTAAAGCCTCTAATCGTATCTTACAAAAAAATCCCTAAGTGCATGAAGTTTATGTTTATTTTAATATTTTTATTCATCTTAATGAGAAAAAAGATAAAATAGCAATGAAACAGTTTCAAAATAGGTTAGTAAGACAGTTATAAAAATTAATACATTGTATATTGTTGTCTTCATCGTACTTATTCAGAGAACAAAATATAGAAAAGATACCTTGTCTAAGCAATATTAGTACAAATCTTTCTTCTCAATGAACTAAGAGAAAGTAGTCATATATCTATCCTAACTATCTTATATCTACGTATATATACATATATAAGTGCATATATATATATACATATGTAT
>NW_004524733.1:5537844-5543740 GCF_000260255.1 Octodon degus
CTCTCTCTCTCTCTCTCTCTCTCTCTCTCTCTCTCTCTCTCTCTCTCTCTCCTGCTAAAAACTGTAGCCCTTTTCTGTTCTTTTTTAAAACTTTCTACTACCATATCCACCACTTCCACCACCAGATCCATAATTACCACCATAGGGACTGTCAGAGCTTCTGCACCAAATCTGCCCCCCTTCATGGGTCCATAATTTGACTGCTGCTGTCCACTATAATTTCCAAAATCATTATAGTGCTCACCACTATCATATTTACCACCACGAAAATTTCCTTCTTCAATGTCATACCCTCCTCCACCACTACTGTACCCAGTGCCTTGGTTTCCATATCCTGGTCCACCACCACTATACCCTCCTCTACTACTATAACCAGGACCACCACCATCGTTTCCACCATCACCTCCAAATCCATTATATCCACCATCACCTCCTCCATAACTACCTCTATTGCCACCTCCTCCACCACTGTAACCTCCACTTCCACCAAAGTTTCCACCATGGCCAAAATTCCTTCCAACATCTCCAAAGTTTCCTCTATAAACCATAAAGTTGCCAGATCCACCTCCACAGCCTCTTTGTGATCCAGCAGACTGCATCTCTTGGTTAGAAAGGGCCTTTTTCACTTCACAATTATGCCCATTAATAGTGTAGTGTTTCTGAACAACAATTTTATTAACTGTGTTGTGATCATCAAAAGTTACAAAACAAATCTTATCTTTTTCCCACTCTTTCTGTCTTCCATAACTTCTATGGTTTCAATCTTGCCATATTTTTCAAAGTAGTCTCTCAAATTATATTCTTCTGCACCTTCTTTAATACCACCAACAAAATTTTTCTTCACTGTTAGATGTGCACCAGGCTTTACTAAATCCTCTCTAGAAACAGCTCTCTTTGGTTCCACTACATGCCCATCAACTTTGTGTGGTTGAACACACATTGCTGCATCCACCTCTTCAACACAAGAGTAAGTCACAAAATCAAAGCCTCTGGAATGTTTTGTTTGAGGATCTCTTATTACCACGCAATCTGTGAGTTTGCCCTATTTCTCAAAATGTTTTCTTAAACTATCATCAATAAACAGCTTCCTCAACTGTTCTGGTTCCTTAGGATCATGGCCCTCCATTTTGAGACTGGACTCACCTTTTCCAACTTGAGTTCAATATCTCAAATTCATATTCAGAAGAGAAAAAAATAATAAATTTCATTCATTGAAGCTATTTTCAAATTCTAAGTTTTTACTATCCTTCTTTTAAACCATATCTACAACTATTACCAGCTTTGATGAGAAGAAAGTGCTTCAGCTACTCACTGGAATCCCTGGTTGTCCATTCTCTCCATCTTTGCCTGGTTTACCCTATAGAAAATGAAGAAATAGGAGAATAAGAACATAAAACTCAACACTTAGGAAGCATAAGGCTAAAGAATATAATAAGTTTTATTCCTGCTCTGGACTATATTAAGTAAACATTCTAGACTTTAGTATTATTAAAAAATAGGAATGACAGTCAGAGTACTTCTAGGCAATAAAAGGATTTAAGAAAATAAATAAAATACATACATATAGACATATTAAAAGTTTTTGTACAAAATTTCATAGTCATAAGACTTACTCTTTTGCCTGGTTCTCCTTGCTCACCCTTCTCACCTTTCCCACCACCTGGAGGACCCTGTATATACAAAACGTAATTTCCCATTAGTCCATGGGATATCATCAATATCAATTTACATAAAATAATGCTAAATAATTTTATCTTACTTACTGGAGGACCACGTATGCCTGGAGGTCCGGGAGGCCCTGGGTCACCTGGAAGTCCCTATATAATTGTAGGGAGAAGAATAACAATGTTACTACTCAAGGATGCATTATTACTCTGACAACTAGAACTAGCTAGGTATACGCTTAGCAAACATAACTGTAGATTCCTGCAGTATAACCAAACGTAATAGAATACTCCTTACTCAATGTTGAAATCGCCTAGGCAAAAGAATTTAGAGACCTCTCTAGTTGCTTCAATTCTAGTATTTTATATAGCAGTCATGCTTTGACGCAAATAAGACAATGCTTTAAGTGAAAGTATTAATGATTTTTTATAAAAAGCAAGAATACTTAAATCTAGGAGATTTGGGGGCTCTTACAGCACACATACATTTAGGCAGAGAATGACATGGTTCAATCTGTACTGATGGTAGAATTTCAATACAATTTGCCTTTATTTTTAGCTTTATTATTATTATTAACTGAAATAAAAGTGTACAAATCCTGATCTATATTACTATGACCTAACTTGATAGATGAAAATATTATGCAAAAAGCCCCAAATGAAAATAACCAAAATGCCATTAATTGATGAATGTGTAAACAGGATATATACTATCTAATCAATAGCCTAAAACTAACTCAGAGGAGTGAAGTACTGCTATTTCTATAAAATGGGTGGGTGATCAAGATGTAACTCAGTGGCTCAGTGTCTGTCTGACAAGCACAAAGCCCTAAGTTTGATTTCCAGTAGCATCAAAGAACGTGTTGAATTTGAAAATATTATGCTAAGTAAAAGTAGATTGAAAAGACCACACAGTACATGCTTCTGTTTATATAAAATATACAGAATAGACAAGTTCACAGAGCCAAGAAATAGACAGTAGTTGCATAAAATTGGCAAGTTTGAAGAGAATAGGGAGGAAAAATTAATAGATTTATACCATTTGGAGAAGGATCATGAGGATATTCTAAAACTAGGTCATAGTAATAGTTTCAATATCTTATGAATATCTAAAATGTATAATAAGGGCTGGGGAGATAGCTCGGTAGAATAAGTGCTGGCCTGGCAAGCACAAGGGCCTGAGTTCAATCCCCGGTTCCACCAAAAAAAAAAGTATAATAAAGTGGATAAATTTTATGGTATACAAATGATATCTTCATAAAGTGATCTTAGAAATTTTAATATACCCAGGCCTTATAAATTTATAAAGTACACACATTTAACCATATTCTAGTTTATAATGCACTTTAACAGAATGATACTTTCATAGCCAGATAGCTTTAATTTTTTATTTCATCTTTTCAATTTGAGTTATACTTAACAAATAAAATTCTATGTATTTAAAAGATACCATATGAGGTTTTGATATCCATAAATATTGTGAAATGATTACCATAATTAATTTAATTAACATATTCATAGTAAGAATTTTATTGATTTCTTCCCTACCTACTCACCTGATCTCCTTTTTGAAACTCAACATCAATTGGTCTTTTCTGTTCACTGATCTGCCCAGGTGGTCCAGGTGGGCCCTGAAGACCTTGCTCACCCTATTTTTAAGATAAAATAAGACAGTGATATTTCATAAATTACCACAGATAACAATATAACATGTAAACTATGTAGATTACAAGAAATAATGGAAGAAAAAAGATAGTTTGACTGCATATGAAAGGAGAAAGCTAAGGGTTGACCAACTCTTTACTCACCTTTTCACCTTTGGGTCCCTGGAAATTTAAGCCCATATTCCCCTGAAGAGAGAGGTTAAAGTTTAAAATCTCAGTGACAATAAGCAAAAATAATCTACAACTAATAAACACATAAAGACAAAGAAAATTACCTTTGGTCCTGGAGGCCCTGGTGGGCCAGGAGGGCCCTAAGAGATACAAAAAAGAGGAAAATGTTATACTGCTATGTTCATTTTTAAATTATTTTGTTTCATAAAAAGTAAAGACTGAAAGAATCTGCAAAAAGCTTGCTTTTCATTATAGTATTTCCCTAACATGAGAAGATGAAAGAGTAAAATTAAGATCCAAGGTGTAAAGTAGATATTATAAAATGGAAAGAAACTTCAAAAGGAAAAAGAAACCGATTTGAGGAAAAGGCAAGAAGAAGGAAAAAGCAACAGGAAAAAATTTTTATATATATACAAACAAAATAGTTAAAATAGTTCTCTCACTTCACTAAAAAGATAAGTTTGTGCTAATAATGTTTGGACAATTCAATGGTGATATCTTCTATTCTCAGTTTAAAGATAACAAACATACAATGTATCAAACATTGTTACCTTTCTATCATATTGTTTTAGAAATTTGATGTATTTGCTTTGATTTTGTTTCTTTTTCTTTAAAATAGAACTTTAAAAAATACTGTTTTGTGGTTGAGGAATGTAGCTCAGTGTTAAAACAATTCCCAACAAGACAAAAAAGTAGCCCTGGTTTATTTTCACTCATTGCTTTTAGGCAGAGACATACATTTTTGATTAAAACAAACTAAACATCAAACTTCTGAAGACAGGA
Organism: Octodon degus; assembly: GCF_000260255.1. Lineage (NCBI taxonomy): Eukaryota > Metazoa > Chordata > Mammalia > Rodentia > Octodontidae > Octodon > Octodon degus. The sequence goes on from NW_004524733.1 coordinate 5,542,127, forward strand.
AGGAATGGGGAGGAGCAGAAATTTAGGAAGGATGGGGGCTTTCAAACCCAGTCAGGCACAGGGGACTGCAGTTCGATTCCCAGCTCCACGTGCCTTACCAGAGCTGCAGTTAGGGCAGCCTGAGTCAGCCAAAAAAAGAAGAAAGAAGAAAGGAAAAAAGGAAGAAAGGAAGAAAAGAAAGAAAGAAAGAAAGAAAGAAAGAAAGAAAGAAAGAAAGAAAGAAAGAAAGAAAGAAAATGTAGGAAGGGTAAAGTAGTGTGGTAGCATCAGTGGCCAAAAAACAAAAATCAAAAAGTTAACATCAACAAACATCATTTTTCTGTTATCAATATTGTGGGAAATTTAGATATCCTATAGCAATGAATTCTAACTTTAAAAAGCACCTATTTATTTTTTAAATCCAGTTTTATTTATCTGCAATCTGTCTTTATGACAATGTTTCAAGGTCTGAAAAAGTAATATGTATCTGTCTGCAAAAGTTTATCACTTCTTAATCTCAAGGGATCTATTTATGTATCATACCTTGGTGTCATTTCCAACATTCTGCTTAATTTGCTGAATGAGGGTTAACTGAAGGAACATTTAGAAGTGGGTTTTTTATATTTTTATTGAGAAACAAATAACAATGAGACAGTTTCACAACCAATTACTAGTACATTTTCAATAGTTAATACATTACATATTGTTCTCTTAGTGGTTATTCATTGTACAAGATGCAGACGTGCTATCCTGTCTCAAACACTATTAGAACAAACTTCTCTATTCATTGAATTAAGAGAATGGAGCTGGATATCTATCGTAACTATTTTGAGTATACAGATACAAAATGGTCGTTCATTTGTATCCCTCTTTTTTGGTTATTTTTGTCAGAGAAGGGCATTCCACTAGCATTCAAATACTGTAGGTGAATGAATTCAGCAAAATAATCCAATATACTCCAGTAGTCCATAATAGTAGTGGGTTTTTCATAAGACTGTCAATGTCTGAAGTTGTTGATTTGAGCCTTTTAGAGATCAGCATATTAATATGACTTTACTTTCTATATTTCGTTTTCATACTTTTCTGCTGGATGATTAAGACCAAGATAAAGCAAGACCTATTTAACAAGAAACGTAACTTTTATATCAGATAAGGTCAGTCAAATCCCCTCAGGATTTATCCTGTAACCCAGTACCGCACTTTGTACATCCTTTGTCAGTGTCAGCCATGTGGATCAGTCATGGTCAGTGCTTGACCAATTTGCTCTCTGTGAAAGCATAAAGTGGCTGAGAAGCCACAAGGCTTACAGACATACTAGGGAAAATCAATGTTGAAGCAGCAGTTAGGGAAAACAGTCGTGGTAGAAAGTTTTAAAATAAACTAAAAAAAAAGGAGTTTTATAATCCTTTCCCAAGCAGTTGTAGAAAAGAAAAATCACTATTCTTTTCTGGTAGATTCCTGTAGTGTTTACCAAATGCTATTTCTTTCATTCAGGAGTAGATACGCAAACACCACTAAAAGAAAATATATAATCTATTAGGATACAGTATGATGAAAACTGGCATCTAAATGTATGACAAGACCCAGTCCTAGCCCAGGTCCGGTGAGTGTGCGGAGAGTTTCCTGCTACCCTGC
>NW_004524733.1:5552095-5572209 GCF_000260255.1 Octodon degus
TACATATATATACATATATATTGTTTTTTGACTATGAAACGGTCCTTTATTTATATCTCCCTTTCTTGTTTTGTTTTGTCAGAGATGGGTGTTCTATTTCTGTTAGTGAAGCTGTATTTGGAGAAGTTTTAAAGGACCTTTTCACACTTGATGCCAGTCAAAAGATTGTAGGTGCTTGAATTCAGCAAAATAATTCACTATAGCAATCACCACAATTCTGTTTTTCAATTCTGTAATTCTTCAGTAAGTGTTATAAGTAGACTTTTTAAATGTGTACAAATCAAAAGACTAAATAATTATAAAGGATTTCAATTAAATAGAATAAATACAGCTTTCAGAAAGCTTATGCTTTACAATGATAGAAAAATGTAGGACAAACATGTAAGAAAATTCTATAAAACAAAGCAATAAAGGTAGACAAATATTAGTAAGTCTTCATTCAAATATTAATATAGGAATTGGAAGGAAAAGGCAATTTCCTTCAAGGAAGCCTCTCTAATTTTAAAGTAAGATTGAAGAAAAAGATCTGAGAATATGAGGTAAGTGATAAGAGAATAATACAAGTATTATAGAATACAATTTGGCATCTTTGCAAAATGACAATGTGCCTGCCCTGTGAACTTGCAATTCTATACCTATACATAAATCCTAGAATACTTTATTTTTTAAATTTTTATTCTTTTGGTATAGGGTCTTACTATGCAGGGTGGACTCATAGTGATCCTCCTGTCTCACCCTCTTCAACACTGGGATCACAGGCATGTACCACCATGCCCAGGTTCAGGGCCACCACAATGCATCCAGGAACCGAGGCTGGCATGACATACAGTACCGGAGATCAAACTCAGGACCTAAGCAGGTGCTTAGATCACTGAGCTATCTCCTGAGTCCATAGAATATTTTATAATAAAACAAATTTTAATACACTTACAAATAGAAAGCTATACAGAAGTAAAAATGATGAAACTATAACTACATACAATAATATGGATGGATCTTATACTAAAAAGAAAAGTAAGTTGCAGAAAATTATATAAATATTATATTATTTTATAAAGCAAAATTAAGTACTTTGTTGCTTAGAAACATGAGTACATACAAGAAGCTATTTTTAAAAATAAATGGAAAACTCAAGATGATAGATGTATTTTGTGGAGATGCTGAAGAATGTGACAGATGAGAAAAACAGGTGGATTAAAAATTGTACAGTTTTAATTCTTCAGTGCTTTATTGAGTTTACACGTGCTCATTTATTTTATTTTATGTTATTTATTTATTTATTTTACATTTGAAAAAATTGAACCATGATTCTTTGGAGGTAGTTACAAGTCCTCTGGATAGTGGAACATACTAGCACACTTTCTATAATTATAGTTTTGCAATTTCTAGGCCTTCATATAAAACTCAGCATACATATTGAAATCTTTGTTGTATAATTTCTTTAATTTAATATTTTGTACTAGTTCAGGTTTAAATATGTATCAAGAGGTAATTTTTTTAATGTTAGAAATACTGCACAGTATAGATATTACATAATTTATCAATGGCTTTCATAAGTTGATGAATATTTGCGAAACACAAAAGTTTCTGTGAAAACTGGTCAGAAAGATAAAAGAACACACCAAGTTTATTCAAACTGTCTCTGAACCAAGATGCTTTTATTTATAGATGGAAGGTACATGCAATGTGGATATGATTTCTATGACTAAAACAGAGGGTACTAAGTTTTGAGGAGTTGCTGTGATTGTATTCAATCATATAGCAAAGAACAAAATCTCTGAATGCTTACCTGTATTCCAGGAGGACCTGGATGTCCTGGGTTACCCTTTGGTCCTGGCAATGATGACACAATTATACTACCTGGTTCTCCCTAAACACACACACACACACACACACACAAATAGATATCATAAGCTATTAAATATGAAAATTGGTAAGAGAAAAAAATAGTTATCTGATAGTTCAATTTGTCACATAAGTCTAGTGAAATTTTAAAGCAGCTCAGTAGTTTAATGAATAACTTCACCTTTTCAAGGAAAATGAGAAAGAAGCCAGAGGGTACTTAAGTTCAGTACATTTATCAAAAGCCTATAGGCAGGGGCTGGGGAGATAGCTCAGTGGAATAAGCGCTTCTCTGGCAAGTGCAACAGCCTGAGTTCAATCCCCGATTCCAGAAAAAAAAAAAAGCCTGTAGACCTTTCACAGATAAGAACAGTTTGTGTGCCACAGATTCACTACCCCTGGCCTGTAGTATGTTCTGTTTATCACGCATTGAAATACTTTTAAATATTAACACAGTGTCAAAAATTGTGTGAGGATCTGGATATTCAGTAATGAAGAAAGTAACATCTCTGTTACATGTGGATAACAATATAATGGGGGAATGCAGATCATAACATGTAAAAAATATTACCATATATTGTCAAGTACTATGAAGAAAAATAATATGGTACTGTGAATAATAAAAATATGGTGGAGAAAATTACTTTAGTACAGGTAGCCAAAGGAAGGCAATCTGTGAAGGTAATATTGAGGGTGAGGCCTGATGGACAATAAAGTGCCAGCCAGGTAAAGATGTGGGCAAATAGGACAGGCAGAGTATGTAGAAATGAGTCCCAAAAAAGAATTGGCATATTCAGACCATTGATTGCAGACTAGCGAGAGCAGGAATACAAGAAAAGAAGTTGTTCAAGATAAGGCTATAAATTAGGCAAGGATCAGTACATGTAGGTCTTACAAGCCATGGAAAAGAATAATGACTTTAGACACACAGAGGGAACTTTGAAGGTTTATAAACTGGGAGATTAAATTATTGATATACATTTTATAATGATCATTCTTCACTGAGAATTAATCAGGTGGAATGTGGGGGGTAGTAGTAAGTAAAGACTAGTTAAGAATTTACTGCAGTCCTTTAGATGAGACATAAAGATTAATGTGGTGACATCGGAGATAAAGAAAAGTGAATGAGATTAAGATACATTTAACGGGCAAACTTAATAGTATTCCACAGTAGTATGGAATGAATGTGAGAAACTATGAAAATATGAACACTATGCTTCAGATTGAGTTTAAGGTGTACATAATGTATAGTGATGTAAACTGTAGATAGAAGGTACCAGAGGGAAGAACAGTTTTGCTTTAGGTGGATATTAATTTGAATATCTGTGAGATTTTGTGTGATGATATCAAGGGGACTGTTGAACACACGCATGTAACTCAGAAAAGTCTGATATTATGATATAAATGTAGGTGTTCAGAAATTATGTAGTAGTCAATATTATGGTCATTAATAATACTATTGGCATAGAGAAGAAAGGGTCAGGACTATGTCTTGATGCTTGACGAACAGTATAGAATGAGCTTTCACAGAAGACTACAAAATAATCAGAGACACTGGAAAGGAGAAGGGCACAGAAAATAATACTTCTAGAGAGAACAGATGATCAACTGTATCAAACTGGAAGAAGATGAAGGAGGGGGTCTGAAAAGAAAACTGAGTCTCATATACACATTCCCAAACATATCAGCATTGAGAATGTACTTAAAATCATGGGAACAGAGGAGACTACATATTGAGTGCTTTTAAGTGTGTATATTCACAATATCTAGAAGCACTCATTTTGAAAGGAAAACTAAATCATTATTATATGAAAGATTCAGCCTTTCTAAATATATGATTCAAAATATTTATGTTCTAAGCATGAGATGCTTACCTTCATACCTGGGATCCCAGGAGGTCCCTAATATTAAAAAGGAAATGGATTATTTTATATATTTGAGAGTAACATATAACACTTTCTAAAAACAAAGCAAACAATAAATTAATGTAAGAGCACTTCTGAATATTATATGTTTTAGGACACTTAGAGATAATATTTATATTAAACATGGAATTCTTCGTTTTGCCCACCACAGAGCTATCTTTACAATTTATTTAATAAAAATAATCTGTAGCTTAGCTCATTAATTATTTATTTATTTGGGGGAAGGTTCTACAGGGTGTTCAGGGTCTCACTACTAGATCGGACTCGTAGTGATCTGCCTGTTTACAGCCTCCAAAGAACTAGGATTACAGGCGTACCACCATGCCCAGTCTCAATTGCCATCTCAGCTCGCCCTGTGGGCGGGACCGGCACAGCGGGCCCGGGGATCGACCCCCTGGCCCCTGAGCCTGCTTTTAGGCGCTTTAATCTTTTGTAGCTCATTATTTAAAAATATTCTGTTTTATTTCACACAAATGCATTGAGCTCAGTCTCTGTACTTCTACTTCTTCCATTAATTCCTCTATTCATTATAATCATGAATTTTACAACTTACCGGAGGACCCTGTAAACCAGGGAAACCTGGACTGCCTGGAAATCCACGTTCTCCCTAAAAGAAGTTAAAATAAAAAGGATACAATAAAGAGGGATAAGAAACAAAGAACATACCAACAAACAATGCCTTATTGAAGAGATTTCTGTAAACGCCATTTCGAAACATACCAGACTGCCAAAAATATGCTACTTTTCACTTTCCAATTATTTCAAATATCAAGTGCCCATATCAGTTCAATATACTAAGATATTTTTGTCCCTAATCACCCATTCTAATCAGAAATAAAGAAAAAATTTTCTACCCTAGTCATTTTCGCCTAACAAATCCACTTTGAGACCATCACAACAGATTCCTATCATGACATTTAACATTTAATGATTTGCCCCAATTTTCTACCTATGTGTTATATAAATTCTTCTTTTAGCAGTAGTATTATATTTTTCTTTTATTGCAAACTATTTCAAATTATTTTTTGCAAAGAGGGAAAGATGGTCAGAAAGAAGGACAACGATATCACCAAGAGAACAATAACAGCAATAGTTCTAGGAATTGCAGATCATTATGTTTTCTAGACATCCAATTCTTCTCACTTACTAATATGGACATTTGGTTTAGAAATCAAAAGCTACAATTGTTGCAGAAGAACCCCCATGCCTCCTCCTTTCAACTATTTGGTATAGTAATCCTAGAAACAAATCATGCCAGAAAGTTTAAAAGAATAAAATTACTAAGTCTGCATACTCTTCTACTGTGGTCTATATCCCTTGCTCTACCAGGTTTTTACACATGAAAAAAGTAGATACAGAAAGGAAACAGACTGTACATCAAACTTAGAAGGAAGAAGAAAATAACCCATACATTATAACTCCAAATTTAATGCTCATTATTTTCTTTCATATTGAGAAATATAAGAAAATAATCTGACATTATAGGTAATAAATTCATTTAATTTTTAAAGCCTGTTGTTCAGAAAATTGGTGGTAAAAGCCAAAACTTAATTATTAGCTCTGCCAAGTAGTTGTTTTACAAAAAGACAATAAACCTGATATTCATACAGCATTCTATATATATTGTAGTTATATTTGAGCTTAAAATTTAAAATTTCCTTAGTGATAAATTTATTGCTTAAGGCATGTTGACAAAAAGCCACATAAACAAATAAACAGAAAAGGCACAAATACATAATCTCCCTTGAGGTCAGCCTGAGCTACATAGTGAATTCAAGACAACTCTGAACTACACACAAAGCCTTGTCTCAAAACAAAACATTTTAACATGAAATTTCTCATGCAAATTAATTCCCATAGGTCCTTCACTACAGGTTTCCCCAAGTGAAATGAAAAACATAAATAAGACTCAAATGCAAACGTTTAAAATAAACTATTATTATTTTTGGTAAAGGCCCACAATGGCCTGGTAAAAAACTGAAGCAAAGAGAATTATATTGCCTGCAAGAACATACTACAATATTGCCAGAAATATAGCCTTTGTACACAAAACAGTTTAATTATGTGCCGTATTATAAAACCTGGCATATGCTACAGCTGGTGTTTTTTTTTAGAGATATTTTCACATAATGTTATGTGCCAAACAGGAAATACTGAAAATGATGATACACTGCATTAGGCTAAGTGACAAAGAGAAACATGATTGGATAGGAACTCAGGCCACAATACATAAATTTGGAAGAACAGCAAATTGTTCACATGCTTCTTTGTTATCTGTAGCTTAATTTTTTTTAAAAAAAGGCAAAATAGTTAACTAATACAAAAATGTAGTTCAGGGAAAAATATTTGCTATAAAGTTTTGTTTCTCTCTTCAAATTTCAAAATCCATTATGTTTTCTGATGGAAGAGAATTTCAGGTTTCATACTAAAAGCTCTGCTAAGTTTAAAAAAACATGAAATATTTCAAAATTTAGGATGTACCTCACTTTTCTTTAAAAAGAAAACTAAGTAATGTTCCCCTAAATTGCTTTTTTTTTGGTGGCACTGGGTAGAACTCAGGGCCTTCACAGTGAACTGAAACCCAAGCCTCATTTTTTATTTTGAGATAGGGTCCTACTAAATTGTTTGGGCTGATTTAGAACTCTGATTCTCCTGCCTCTGCCTCCCAGATGCACACCACCATATGTGGCCCCATGAAATACTCTTAACAGCTCATACTATTTGAAAGATATATACTTACTTCCTTTAGAACTCTCATCCTACCTTGTACCAAGAAAAAAAAAGATTTGTAAGTAATCTTTAACCCCATGCAATATGCTTAAAGAAATTATGGATAATATACAGTATTGAAAATGGTACATCAAAACTTGCCCTATGTCCTAGACATGAAGCTACTAATCTTAGATTCAACATTCATTGTAGTGATTTATTCACATTTTTAAGTCTATGAATTATCAAGAATACTAATATTAGATGAAAGAAATCTCACCTTGGTTCCATTGCATCCAGGAATACCTTGGGGACCAGGGGCTCCATCATGGCCTGGCATTCCCTTTGTGAAGAATATAACACATATGTATCATATTTTACGCTATTTTTAAGAGTATTATTTATTTACTTATTTATTTGAAGTGTTAGGGATGGAACCAAGGGCCTTACACATGCTAGTAAAGCAATGTACTAGACTATATCCCTAGTAGTTAAGGAATTTTAAAATAAATAATCCAGATTATACATACAGGAAGACCTGGTGTCCCTGGAAATCCAGGAAGTCCAGGAGGACCCTGTAAGAAGAAATAATGTCCATGAAGCAAACAACAACTGACAACAATAAAAGTAATACCATATCTAAGGATATTATAGAAATTTTATTTAGGGTTCTTGAGGATGGCAGGCCATAAGCAGCCTGAAGTCACAAATCGATACAGGTTATTTGTCCAAATCAAAAGGTATGTGGCTCCATGAGGAAGTAGGAAAGCCATATAAAATTGCTGAATTGAAACCTTAGTGAGGTAGAATACCAGATGAAAACCAGAAATGTTGGAATTTATAAAGTTAATTAAAGAAACAGAAGTAACCCACTGTGGCACTGAACTGATGGATGTTCAGTGAGGGAAGATGAATTCCCTTCAGGATTGATGATAAAAGAAAAAAGTTTAGCATATTCTTGTGAGTGTGGGCCTTGCTACTGCAAAGGGACAAAGAATATTCAGAAAGAAGACATGAGTTCAGGTAAAATGACAGTGACAATTCTCGGCTTCTCAGTCTAGATCTGAAAGACTACGTACACCTTAGCCATAGCCCCAAAGTTATGATGTTCAAACTTCATCAAAACTGGATCCAGAAAGCATTTTAAATAATTCCCTCTATTCATTCTTCCAGGAAGACAGCAGGTATCCACCCTAATAATTACCATGAGTACAGATAAGGGTGAATGTGATACAGAAAGACAAAAGTAAATGCCCAGGGCATGGCTTGAGGGGACCAAACTCCAAGCTGAGAAAGTTGGAGGACAGCAAACAAGACAAAACTAATCTAGCAGTGAGCAAAATCAACCAGGAGGAGGGAAACAAAAAAAATACAGGATACAGCAGTTTAAATACTGTGTCAAGAAAAGAGATCAACAAGGTGATGTTTGGAGTGAGGGTGGGGGCATCTGAGTAGAGAAGTGCTGTTGCAGGGACTAGCAAAAGGCTAGGCAACTGTGGCTTCTAGTATAAACACAAGCCCTGAGTCTTCAACACACCCTCCCTCTGTTAGGATGTGCTCACACTCTCAGAGCAAACTGGTTATTTTACCCACTTTAGGTCCATGTTCTGCACCTACCCATGACCTATGTGAGTCAGGGACTTGGTGGACAGTCTGGGTTTTTTCAGTGTGGAGACTGAGCTGTAAGAGTGGGCCACTCAGGCTACTGGCAACTGAAGGACCTAAGAGGTTGAGTAGCTCAGCCTCCAGACTGAGCTAAATGCCTTCTCCTACTTGGACAAAATCTAGACTTAAAGAAAATTTTTATCACTTATCCTCCTTTTATCAGGCAGTGACCAAAAATAGAAGCTGGAAGGAAACAACTGCTTTCTGTATAAATATTACTGTAAGGTTGAATACTGGACCTATACTTTTTTCCTTTTTTATGCATGTTGGGGGAGTATGTATACATGCAAATGCATACAAGTGTTGCTTTTCTTGCTTCTTTTCTGTATTACCTTGTTTTGTCATGTACCACACCAAGGGTTGTCTTATAGAGTTTTCTAATATTGGGATTTTTTCCCTAGTTTCTTTCTTCTAATTTTCATTTTATTTTTTTAAATAAAATACAAGAAAAATAGTGAAACAAAACAAAACAAAAAACCCACTAGAAATGATATAGAATTTCACTAAATAAAATGATGGGAATTCAACAATGGTTGTTATATTGCATATTGTGGTCCTCAAATTACTTGTTCATATTACCATACACATCTTTAAGATTGGGCAAAAAATTATAAATATTAAAAAGGTAGAAAAAAATAAGCATTAACTGTTCTTTTCTATAGACAAGCAGAAATCAATAGTACAATAATTCAAACTAGGGCGCACGTGCACACACACACACACACACACTCACACACAATTTCTTCTTCCCTTCCTGCTTTATTTTTTTCTCCTTTCTACATCCCAGTTGTTCCTTCTTTTTGAACAGTTTTTTTCCCTTTCACACTATCCATTGAACCTTTCAGATATTCTTTACTCTTGCAAGTTCTTACACTAAGGAGACAATATGATGTTTATACACTTGTGTCTGATTTAGTTCATTTATGAGTACGGTCTTTAGTTGCATTCATTTGCCAAAAAAGTCTTGTGTTTGTCCTTTCTTATACTTGAGTAATACTACCTTATATAAAAATACCACAATTTTTGATCCATTCCTCAGTTGAGAGGCATTTGGCTTGTTTCCAAGATTTAGCTATGACAAACTGCACTGCTATAAACACTGGTACACATATATTGTTGTGCAATGATGTTTTCATTTCTTCTAGAAAAATACTCATAAAGGGAAGAGCTGGGTCAAATGAGACCTCTAATCCTAGTTTCTTGAGGAAACTTCACACTCATTTCTATAGTGGTTGTACCAGTCTACACTCCCATCAAATGCAGAAGTATTCATTTTACCCACAGCTATTCCAGCACTTGTTATTGGTTTACTTCTTGATGATAGCCATTGTTGGTGGGGTGAGATAGTATCTCAGTGTTGCTTTAATTTGCATCTCTCAAATGACCAAAGATATAGAACATTATTTCATATATTTATTTTCCATTAATATTTCATTTAAGAAGCATATATTCATTGCAGATGGCCATTTTGATTGGGTTCTTGAATTTTTGGGGGCTGATTCTTTTTAGTTTTTTATATGTTCTAGATAGAAGTCCTTTTTCTGAGGGATAGTTGGCTATATTTTTTCCTAATTCATGGATTTTCTTTTTACTCTGTTAGTGATTTCCTTTGATATGCAGAAACTTTCTAGAAAAGATGAGATATCAGTTGCTGATGCTTTGAAGTATTCCGCATACAATTTGTTTTTTGTCGATGAACTCTATGCTTACCTCTATGTCTTTAAGATTTCTATGTACTTTCTCTTCCAGTGGATTTAGTGTTTTTGTTTTAATATTTAAATCTTTGATCCATTTTGACTGTAGTGTAGAGTATAGCAATAGACATGGGTCCAATTTTATCCTTCGACATGTGGAAAGCCAGTTTTTCCAGCGCCAATGATTGAAGAGGCTATCTTTGTTCCAATGAATGTGTTTGGGCACTTAGTCAATGATAAGGTAGCTTAGTGTGTTTGTAGTTGTGTCTGCATCTTCTAATATTCTTCATTGATTCTCAGGTCTCCTTTTTTGTAAGTATCATGCTGATTTTATTACAGTAGCTTTGTAGTATAATTTTAAACCAGGGATTGTGATTTACTGCCCTTCCTTTGTTTCCTGAAATCGCTTTTCATATTCTAGGGCTCTTCTGGTTTCAGACAAATTTTAGGAATTTTTTTCTCTAGATCTGTGAAGTGTGCTAATGGTATTTTGATCAAGAGTGCAGTGAATTTGTATAACAGTTTTGGGACTATGCCAATTTTTGCAATGTTGATTCTTCATATTGATGAGCAAGAATTATCTTTCCATTTTCTGAAATCTTTTTTTAAGATTATTGCCATTTTCACTGTATAGATTTTTACTTCCTTTGTTAAATTGATTCCTAACTATTTCATTTCCTTGGGGGGTATGTTATTGTGAAAGGTATATTTCTGATTTCTATTTCAGTGTGTTTGTTGTTTGTATACAGAAATGCTATTGATTTTTGAGTGCTGACTTTGTATCTTGCTACTGAATTTGCTTATTAAATCTACAAGATTCTTGGAGGAGTTTTTGGTGTCATCTCAGTAGAGGATTTTATGACCTGCAAATAATGATAATTTCACTTCTTCCTCTCCAATCCTTATTCCTTCTCTGTCTTTGGTGTAATTGCTTTGGCTAATGTTTTTCAAACTATTTTGAACAGGAGTGGTGACACTGAGCACCCTTGTATTGTTCCTGATTTTAAAGTGAAGGCTTTGAGTTTTTGTCCATTTAGCATGATGTTGGCTATTGGATTGTCATAGATGGCTTTTATCACATTGGTGTAAAGACCATCTATTTGGATTTTATGTAGTTTTGTTTTTTACCATGAATGAATGTTGAACTTCATCAAAACTTCTTCTGCATCTGTTCAGATCATCATGTGGTTTTGTCGTTGGCTCTATTGATGTAGTGTATTACAATTATTAATTAGTGTATACTTAACTATCTCTGCATTCCTGGGATGAATCCCACTTGTTCGTGATATATAATCTTCTTGATGTTTGCTGAATTCTTTTTGCTAGTGTTTTCTTGAGGATTTTTGTATCTATGTTCATTATGGAGATTGGTCTGTATTTGTCTATTTTGGTTTGGTCTTTCTCTGATTTTGGTATCAGGGTAATACTTTCCTCCAGGAATGATTTAGGAGAATTGTTTCCTTTTCAATTGCATTGAAGAGTTTGAGAATTGGCGTTAAATCTGCAATAAATTTCTTGTAGAATTCAACTTTTTATACAGCAGGATCTCAGCTTTTTTGTTGGTAAGTTTTTAAAAATTTTATGATTTTGAAAGTTCATTAATTTGTTCTAATCTCTCTACATATCCTCTTATTTTCTATCTATGTTCTCTGCCCTTATCTTTTTCCTTCCCTTTCATATCCTCTCAAATTTTCACTCCCTCATCTTCTTTTATTGCATATAAATACTATCAAAGTATATATCTTCTTTTTTTCTAGCACAGTCTACATTATTATTTTTTCCAAGGTTAGTTAAGTAGTAGAAAACATTGTAAGCCAAATTTTTAAGAAAATCTTATAAATTACTAATACTGCTATTTATTCTCTTCTTGCAAAGCAATGCTAGGGATTGAAAGTAGTATTTTTTTTTCTTCTGCACAAAATAACAGTTAAATGATGAGTGAACTTAAACAGCTATTTATAGATCGATGAATTAATACAATACAAGCTACATAAGAAAATTTCAGTGAAGAGACAGAGTTTCTAAAACAAGAAAAAAACAAATACAGGATGTGCACAAAACATGTAGTTAAGTTAAAAATTCAGTTAATGCTTTAGCAACACTTAAATGAAAAAAGAAATGGCAGGGTTTACAGACATAGTGAGTATACTAGAACATTCTGATAGCAACACAAAAAAAGAACAATTGATAAAAAATTATCTAAGAACCTTTGGACAAGTCTAACAGAAAGAAAAACTTAGCATTTGTGTCAAGGAGGGCAAGAAAATACAAACTAAGGTTTAAAGAAGCCCTGATTTACTGATATGGCAGTTTTCCAAATGTAGGGAATGAGACAGACAAATAGGTATTTATGGGAACCATTTAGACCCTTAAATAGAAATGACCAGAAAAAATTTTCTCTGTGTATATCATAGCCAAATTGACAAACATTAAAGGCAAACAAAGAATATTGAATGTGGTGAGAAACACCAACTTGCCTACAATTATAAAGCTATACAGAATCACAGAAGATTTCTCAACAAAAGTTCTAATGGTCAGGTTGGCCTGAGATTTCTTATTGTAAGCCCTGAAACAAATTGCTTGCCAACCAGATTACTGTAATAATACTTGCAAGGCTAGCCTTTTAAAAATAAAAGAGAGATAAAGACCTCCCAAGATCAATACAATCTACCAAAATACATAACTATTGATCCAACACTCAAGAATGTTCTTTAAAGAGATCCTAATCACAGAAAAGGACAGTCACAAGGATAGGACCAAGGGAAGGAATAAACCATAGTGGGAGAATAAATAAAGAAAATGAGAAATGAAGTAAACACTAGAAAAACAACCAAACTCTAGGAATAAGTACTTACCTTTCAATAATAATACTTAATGTAAATGTTCTCAGTTATCTAATTAAAAGACACAGATTGGCCTATTTGTACCAAACAACAAGAGTGAATTGTATGTTGCTTATTACAAACAAAACTCATCTATAAAGATTTATACAGACTGAAGGGATGGAAAACTATACTCCAAGCCATTCATTAATGTGACATGATGCCATTTATTCATTCTCAGTATTATTTCTTGTGTCATTGAGGTTCTGTTCAAAAAAGTCCTTATCTACACTTCTGTCTTCAAAGTTGTACACATTTCTTTTATGAGCAGAATATATTTGTTGAGAGAAAGAAAGCTCCTGTCCCAGAAAAGGACAGGAGGGGGGACAGAGCAGGTAGTTCCCCAGGAGTTGTACACATTTTATCTGCCAACAAATTAAGTATTTCTTTTTTAACATCTGATTTGTTGATCCACATTGACTTTTGTTTAATACACAGTGAAATATACGGATCTAGGTAGATTCAGTCTTCTGCATGTGGATATCTAGTTTTCCCAGCACCATTTCTATCCCCCTCCCTTTTCTTTTTTCTTTCATACAGGATCTCGCTTCTGTCAGACACATATTGATCCTCCTGTGTCAGCCTCCCTAGTGCTGGGATTACAGGCATGTGCCTCCATGCCCAGTTCCAGACTGGCACAACATGTGTTTCCAGAGATCAAACTTTGGACCTTATGCTTGCCAGGCAGGTGCTTATACCACTGAGCTATCTCCCCAGGACCCCCAGCACCATTTCTTAGAGTTTGTTTTGTATTCAATGCATATTTTTGCCCCCTTTGTCAAAGATTAAATAGCTGCATATTTTTCTGCTTCTTCTATTCTATTCCATTGATCTATATGCCTTTTTGTGTGTCAGCACCATGCTGCTTTAATCACTGTAGCTTTATAGAACATATCATGTCAAATCTGGGATTGCAATGCCACCTGCTTTGCTTTTGTTACCAAGTCATGCTCTTGCTATTGTAGGTCTCCTATTCTATAAGAATTTTAGGATTATTTTCACTCGGTCTGTGAAAAATGCTATTGATATTTTGATTGGAATCACATTAAATTTATATATGAGTTTTGAAAGTGTAGCCATTTTGATTATACTAGTTCTGCCCATCTAGGAACAGGGAATACCTTGCAGTTTCTGATGCCTTTCTCAATTTTCTTTTGCAGTCTGATATAATTTTCACTGTAAAGGTCTTTCACTTCCTTGGTTAGGTTAATTCCTAGGTATTTAAATTTTATGCTACTGTGAGTGGTACTTTCCTAATTTTTTTTCCAGTGAGTTCATTTCTAGTGTATAAGAAGATGGTTTATTTCTGTGCATTTATTTTGTAGCCTGCCTCATTGCTGAATATGCTTATTAATTCTAGATGTCTTGGTGGATTTTTTAAGACTTTATGTAAATTATCCTTTATGTAAAGGATAATTTTCTGCTACAAGTATTGATTACTTTTGAATTTGTCCTTTCTTATATGTATCTATTTTATGTCTTTCTCTTGCTTGACAGCTCTCTGTAATGATTTAAGGACTATGTTTAACAGGAAAGGTGATACTGGACAGCATTGTCTTCTTCCTAGCTTTAGTTTTATTTTATTTATTCATTTATTTATTTGTTTTTATTTATTGTGAGGTACCAGGGGTTGAACTCAGGACCTTGGGCTTGCCAGGCAAGCACTTATTCCACTGAGCTATCTCCCCGGCCCCTCTTCCTAGCTTTAGAAAGAAGGCATGATATTGGCAGTAGATTGAGTTTTAATTTCAGAATGTCTTTTTTTATTAAATGTATTTCTTGTATGTTGCACACTGTTGGATTTTGTTTCTAGATCCACTCAGCTGATCTGTCTTTTACTTGGCAGACTGAGTCCATTTACATTCACAGCTATAGTTGATACTTATTAATTTATTCCTGTTGTTTTATTATTTACCTTTTGCTGTTTTGCTTTCATTCCCTTCTTTGTAATTGCTATCTCATTCATTCTATTGGGAAGTTTGGTATTGTTCATTTTTTGGCTCTTTCTAGGATATCCTTAAGAATGTTTTGGAGTATTGGTTTGGTCATCATGAATTTAATTAGGTGCTATTTATCATGAAAGTGTTTTATTTCTCCATCAATTTTGAAACATAATTTCTCAGGATATAACAATCTGGGTTTGAAGTTGTTTTCTATTAGAGAATGAAAACACTTCATTCCATGATCTCCTTGCCTTGAAGGTTTGTTTTGGAAAGTCTGTTGTAATTCTGATGGGTTTTCTTTTATAGTCCATTCATTGTAATTTTCTAGAAACCTTTACAATTCTACACTTGTATTGGAATTTTGGTATTTCTGTTGTAATGTGATATTGACCTCTTTATGATCATGACTATGTGAGGTTCTATAGTCCTCATTTATTCGTGTGTCATATTCTATTTCCACATGTAGAAATTCTTCTGCTATCATTTCTGTAAGGAAGTGTTTTATACCCTTTGTGTTATCTTCAGATTTTTTGTCAATTCCAATTGTTCTTATTTTAGTCTGATTTGAGTCATCCAGTGACTGTTGGATACATTTTTCATGTTCTTTTGTTTTATTTTGTTTTTAGAAACAGAGTTTTGCTCTATAGTTAAAGCTGGCCTGGATTCACTGTGAAGCTCAAACTGGCCTCAAACTAGCTGCACACCTTCTACCTCAGACTCCTCAGTGCCAGGACTACAGGTGTGTGATATCACAACTGGCTTCATTTGCTTTTTAATTTGTTTCCACTGACAAAACTCTTTATGTATGGTAAATATTGCTTACTCTGATTCCTTTTGGTCCTGGTGGTCCTGGAATTCCATCATCACCCTGAAAAACACAATACATTTAGTTTCTTTTTCATTCAAAAAAGACCTTAAATAACTAATTTTTTATTATGAGACCTGATTTTTGTAGACTTTTGTGAATGGAAGAAACATAAACACTCAAGTGAGAAATATTTATTCTTGAGACTGAAAGTATGGAAATAAACTACATGAAGAAAATTAAGAAATTTTTTTATTTAGTGAGAAGAAAATTGCTAACATGTAGAAAAATTATGTTTTTAAAGTGTGAATCATATAAGAAATCAAAGATGAGGTTAATGTAGAGGTATTTCTCAAAACATTTCTGCAAAAACAAAACAAGTCTGGGCAATTTCAATGAGTCAAGCTGCTTACCATGCTGGTAATAAATAGCATTATTCCAATACCCAAATATGTGCTGGTCTTAAATTTGTTGTTTTGAACCTTTTGTTTTGTAACACATTTTCTATAAGCATAGTTTAAATAGGAACAGAAAAAAAAAACTATAAAATTTCCTTTCTAGCTTCCTTGCTGTCTTCTCCATGCAAAAGATGCTACCTACATTTGTGTTAATATATTTTTACATTTCTAGGTATTAAGGCATTACTGAAATTTTTAAGTTTCATCTGTTTTATCAAATATTTCCTTATTAAAAAGTGAATAAAGCAAATCTAATTTTGTTCCATGCAATGTAACATGTTTACAAGCTCTACAAATAAAGGCATGGCTATCTTGGGGGGTGAGGAGTCATCATTTTCCTATCACATCGACTTTCAGACAGGCACTTATGCTGCTGAGCTATATCCCTGGCCTTTACATCTACTTTCAAAAGTTTAACAGTATACTATTTTCAGAGCAAATGTATTTTTATCAGGATTAAAATAGATCAGATGTTACTCTGAAACAACTAGGACAACTTTTGTTAAATGAAACACTTACATACCTTATCAGTAAAGTCAGAAATAAAACAAGGATGCCTCAATGTTGTATTGGTTGTAATAAATGAGAGAAAAATTAGCAGAGTCAGCATCATACAAAATGTGATGAGCATGTTCAAAGGTTTAGGATTGATGTCCCACAGCATATTAAAAAAAACATAAAAACTTGAAACTATGAGGCAAGAATATCACTATTTGCAAAGTGATATAATTGGATGCCCTGAAAAAAACCAAGATTTTTTTTGAATTTAAATCATCTATTCTTCCCTGATTACTAATGATACTATACAGAAGGCAATATTAAAATATATCCTCAGTAAACTCATTTTCATTTAGAAAGTGATTATAAGTAAAATATAATAATTAGAATTTTCATTCAAAAATATAAGCTTTATGACAGGTTTGAGCAGTTTAGAATGACAATTACAAAAGTCAATGTTAAAGAAAATACTTTTTGAATTTTATATATTGTAAAATATTGTGAAAATACTCTTTATTCTGAAAACAATGTCAGGAGAGAATATCTGAATTCCTTTCAAACCAGTAGTTTCAAATTGTTTTGGTAATAAGAAAACATATTTACAACTTAACAATGTAATTACATGTCAAATAAGGTTTAATAAATTGCATATGATTACTTTGAATATTACATACTTTTAGAGTCCTTTCATTCACTCTTTTGATAAACTGAACTATACACAAAAGCCTTGCAAAAGTTTAGAGTGATTTGGAAACAGTTTTTTTTAAACCCTAAAAATACATTCTAATGCCTTTACCAATAGTCACTGTAACCACATTAGTGTTTGGGGTCATTAGGTAATATAACTAGGTGGAGAATTGGGATATTGCTGGCTTTACTCTACCTTATACTAAAACTTTTGGACTTTTTTAGACATTTGAGAAATTTCAGACAGGCTTTCCATATATTTTTTACACAACCAAGTTTTGTTTTTGTTTTTGTTTTTGTTTTTTTTTCTCGAAATGCCTTCAGGGTAGGTTTGGCTGGCTTGAGTTGTGGGGATCGAACCACAGCAACCTGAGCCTGACTGCTTTGTTGAAGCAGCTACTTAAAGAACTGAGCTAAGGGGCAGGCCTGCTACACAACCAAGTTATGGAGTAGCTGCCAGCTAAGACAGTGTTCAGATGTGGATGATATTTGCTCAATATGTCAAGCTGAATTTCAGAAGCCAGTTCTTCTCGGCTGCTACCATATATTTTGGGAAGAGTGCATTACCTTGTGGCTTAACAGAAAGAAAATATGTCCCCTGTGAAGAACTATGATTTCAGACCATATAAACAAAAGGAAAGATGGAACCACTTCACTACGCCTTTAAATATATTAAATGGTATACATTCTTAAGGTCAAGATAATTTTTAAAGAACTGCCATAATGAATAGGTTAATTCAGGAAGATAATGATATAAAATTATATTAATAAACCAATAACATGTTTTCTTTCTTTCTTTTTGAAACAGTCTTACTATATTATCCAGACTGGCCTCAAACTCTAGGGCCAAGCCAAGTATGGTGGTACATGTTTGTAATCATAGTATATGGGAGGCTGAGACAGGAGAATTGCTACAACTTCGAAGCCATTATGGGCTATATAGTGAATCCAAGGTCAGCCTAAACTGCAAGCAAGACCTTGTCTCAAAAAAAAAAACACAAAACAAAAACTCCAGGGCTCCATTAATATCTTTCTTATTCTACCAACTATCAGTTAGAACAAATAACCTAAATTGTTCTAAAAGTAAAACAATAAAATATTTAGCAATGAACAAGAAAAATATACAAGATTTATAAGAAGGAGAGTTTTAAACACTTCTGAGGTTCACAAAAGATCTGAATAAATGAAAAGGTGTTTCATGACCTTAAATAATTGATTTTAACAGATAAAAGTCAATTTTCAACAACTTTAATTACAACTTGCTAATAAAAACAGAAAGGTTTTTTTTTTAAACTAGAGTGATTTTAAAGTTCAAAAGGAAAAATAAAAAGCAAGAATACTAAGAAAATCTTTTAAAAGATCACTGAGGAGAAAGTAACCAAGTCATATATAGAAATAAAAAATTTTAAAAAGTAAAATAACTTGGTTTTGATATTTGAATAAACTGACTATTAGAAGAGCATTGGGAAGTTCAGACACAAATTCATGTAGTCATGTATTCTCCCTTATCAGAGGAAAATATATTGCATGACCCATGGTTGGTGCCAAACTATATGTATACAATACTGTTCTATTTTATGAATGCTTACTTATAATAAAGCTTAACTTATAAATTAGGACATTAGCAACAAACAATAATAAAATGGAACGATAATAACAATATATAATAAGTTATTTAAAGTTTAGGAATTGCTAATATCTAGAGTTTTCCATTTAAGATTATCAGACAATTATTTATTTATTTATTTATTTATTTATTTATTTATTTATTTATTGGTGGAACCAGGGATTGAACTCAGGCCCTTCTGCTTGCCAGGGAAGTGCTTATTCTACTGAGCCATTTCTCCAGCCCCTATCAGATAATTATTTACTCAACTAAAAACATGGAAAGTGATAAAGGATAATGAAAAAAGATATAATAAAAGTGGCACTGTAAATCAATGGGGAAAATGATGTTGCAAGACTGTATGTGTAAAAAGGTGGATCTTCGATGACAATTTATGTACCATGGAAAATTCTGCATAAGGAAAATATTAGCATGTAAAAAATGAAAGTAATATCATACTGTAAGTAAATATATGATGGTCGTATAATCTCATAGCAAGGAAAGATTTTTCTATTCAAAATCTTCAGATTATGACAAAGAGACACATGCATTGCACACACATACATACACACACCAAGCAAAAATAAATTGTAAAGCAAGACAAAATAATGCAAGCCACAATTCAGACAAAGAGCTACATTCCATAATATATAATATGAAGTTTGATTTAAAATATAGTGATTATTCCCTTTAGTTGTGCCATTCTAGGCATCTTAATTTCCTGATTCAATTTAAAATATATTAACATTTGTGGTCATTTTGGTCTTGCATGAGGTCCAGAAGTCATAAATGTACCACATCCATTGATTAAGGTAGATTAAAGAAACCGCACCATAATGTTTCCATAAATCAGGCAATTTATTGGATTGGGTGCCACTCACTCTATTTTTGACCACACCTTGTAAAGACACTCATGAAAGAAGTCACTCAGAAATGTTTTACAAAGTGCCAGGAACAGTGTGAAATGTGTGTCTCAAGTGATGGGGAATATTTTGAGGGACTTTAATGGCAATGTGTCTTTTACTGTAATAGAATTTTTAAAAAATCAAATATTCACCACATAATCTGATCAGCCTTTGTAACCCAAGTGAAATATAAAAATATCAAAAACTGGGCCAGCCAGATAGCTCAGTGGATTAAAGCACCTTCTTAGGCACAAGCAAGAACCGTGGCTCTATCCCTGGCACCACATGCTGCGCTGGGCCCGCCCCCAGGGTGCATGAGACTGAGAGCACCTATCATCCTAGTGCTTGGGAGGTTGAAAACAGGAGGGACACTACAAGTCCAATCTGTGTAATGAGACCCTGTAGACCCTATACTAAATACATTTAAAAAATTAAAATATGAAGAACTGGTAGGAGACTAGACAAATTATATATACTGGTCAGAGACAAGACAAA
>NW_004524733.1:5572914-5593759 GCF_000260255.1 Octodon degus
ATATGTTTGTTTTATATATCTTCACTTTCATAAATAGAAGTGTGCCAATATACAGTAATCCTACACAAGTTTTTACTTATAGGTATTAACATATACACATATACCAGGATAAACAATCATATAAAAAGCACATATTCACCTACGCTGGGAAATATGAAGTCATATTGGATATTGAAGTACAAGTTGTTTCAAATTTAGAATAATAAAATCTTAGCAAGCAGTTTACCTTCTGCTCTATAGATACTGAAATGGAATCATATAAAAATTGGCTTCCTTTCTAAACTTAAATCACTTATGAGAACATCTTTACAAACCTTCATATAATTGCAGAGTAGTCCCTGTTATTACTAAATTATTTCAAAAGAATTCTGATGCAGTTAACCTCTAATATAATTTGAATTTTCATGAAACCTTATCTCTAAAGAAGAATGGTGTCCAAATGACTCATCCAGTAATCCCAGATAAACACCAGATGAAACAAATATAACTTTTTCTATGCTTCAACTAAATTTCTAGTCCAAAGCACTCACTTCTATAACATGGCTGAAATTTAATCTTACTCAATTGGAGTGCTCACCTCATTTTCACAAGATTGCACTTAAGTTTTGGAGAGTTTAAGTAGTTCCAGTGTATTGAAAGACAGTGTCACATGCCAATAATCTGTATAAATTGCTGCTGAGTTGGTGCTCAGTTCTATCCACTTGACTCTCAGATTGCTCTGCAGCACTTCTGTGCCACTCCGGGATACACAAGAATCGTTCCACTGTTCTTGCTTTTGCTGTGTTATTAGACACATGAAATTCAGTTGAATGGCCATCAACTAAAATTATATGCAATCATTTAGGATTTTGGTGTTTCCTCAGTGTTCAACTTTTACTCAAAAAATTTGAATCTAATGCGCTCTTGAATCTAACAAACTAGTGTCTCCTCAAGACAATGGTTAGCATTCTCCCATAATCTAAATGCTAACCTAGTTAAATGTTAAAAAATATTCATGTATTTAAGTTAATTTTCTTCTTTTATTGAAAGGATTACCTGATGAGTATCATATCATTATAGTATGCTGTAATGATATGATGTACTATCATTATATAAAATAATAAAATTTCCTAAAATGGGTTTTTAAGCCAATTTTCCTTTACAGGCACATAAATGGAACTGGCCCTTTCATATATCACTTCACCAATCTAGCTAATACATATGGATAAGGGCACTGAGCCAAAACAGCCATTTAAAAACAAAAAGGAACTTGTCTCAGTCTTTAAACTTCACTATTCTTTCTTCTTATTCCCTATCTTAACATGCACATAAAACTGCCATCCTTGCTCATGGTACAGGAAAGACTTTATATTGTAATTAATGACCACAGATTTGACAATAATAGGATGAGAACACTTAGGCATCCATGAGCTTGGATATAGGGGCTGGAGAGTATGAATCTACCCTATCTTCTCACTCTCCTACAGAAAAGCCTGTGTGGTCACTTTCTTGCCAAATTCATCGATATGCCTGTTCCAAATAGTTGCTACCACTATGAGTTTGACAAAACTGCTAGATAATTCACTCACTGCCTAACACCATTTTAAGTATAGTGATTGCTGTGCAGCTGAGTATTACAAATGGACAATTTTCTAAATGTGGACCATTTTCGTATTTCAGGTACCCAAATTGTATTACTCAGACTAGATTTGCTGTGTCAGCTGGATTTAGACACCACAGAAACAAAATTCTGATAGCAAAATTCAGATATCAAATGTCTCCTGTCCAAAATGGAAGCAACGGAAACATCAGAATGCCATTTTGCTGTGCTGGTCTTAAAAGTGGCAGCCTTTTACATAGTACACAAATTTTCCAATTTCACTCAAGGACTCTGCTTATTAAGAAGGTCTGGCTGATTGATCCTTAAGGTAATCAATGACATGCATTCCCATAACTGTGTGTACTCCCATTGCAAAATTAATTTTTGTAAAAATTAGACCTTTATTATTCCTAAGAATGGAATATACCTATATGGGATATTGATAAAAGATTCTCAAATATGTTAACTATTTCTTCTTAATAAGCATTTGAAACTGCATTGAGTAGGACAAGAACATGAAAACCAGACAAACTCTGGTTAGTTAGAAGAATTTCCAGGTTTTGTTCCAGATTTTCTAGTCACAAGTATGCTCCACACAATGTTTCCTGTGGTCAGTCCTTCAGTTAGAGGATATTAATGACTACTTCAGCTTTGGGAGCATAACAGTCTAGTCTAAATTCATAGGTTCCAGTAATGGTAGCCATCTTGTCTGTAACCTTCTGCAAGTCAACAAAGCAGGAGTCTCTTTCACTGCCAGCACCTCATGTTGCACCTAGGTCACTAAAAGTGAAAAACTAAGGCAGTCCAGTGTAATGCTTAAGGGAAAAAAGGCTTCTTAGCTCTCAAAAGTCTATTATCTGGGCTATGTCACATTTACTTTTGGCTTGATAGTAGTTGGCAATCATGGTTATCATTGAATCTCCCAACAAATGTGACATCCTACTAGAAATAATATTAAGACCATTGTAGTCTCAGAGTACTCAATTTTTAACATAATCATTTAATGTCCAACCCATTTAGGCCAATGTCAGGGAAGTTTTTGTTTCTCCTTCATGTTTTGAGAAAGGAAGTGGTAGAATTAGAGTATGGGTCCTCTTTGTGTGATATTTTTTCAAGCCCAACCAAAGGGCTCATGGAGGACAGCTGCCTTCTTCACACTAAATTGGTACAGACCTAAAGCACTGTACTCTCTGAACAGAGCTGCAGTCAAGTACTCACTCAAACTCCTTGGGCTGGCTCTGTTTTAATGCTAAGAGATTTCTTTACCTGGAGCCTTTGATGGAGATTATTGTATCGGAGGAGGAACCCTGAAGGTAGGTATTCTGCACTCTGACTCAGTACTTCTCCACTCCTAATTCTTCTCCCTTCTTCCACCTTGCCCAAGGTCCATACAATTGCATGAGTTTGCTGTTGTTATTCTGAGTTCGCCCAACAGTGAAAGGATTCCTAACCTCTGTGCTAATCCATCTGACTCTTGCTGTGCCATAGGAGACAAATGGAACAGTGTGTGTGGGGGGTGATACTTTCTCTGGTTTAACTCCTTTCTCATAATATTGCAGTAAATAAGTAATGTTACTTTCATTGTGGCTTGTTGTCTTAATCAACTACTCTGAAACCTGGCAGCTCTGCTCTGTTCTAACCAGCAAAGCTTCTGACAAAACTTAATTTTTGTTAAAGCTCCTAGTAACCATATACCATTAATAGCATCTTCCCAAAGCATGTAAGTATGGCAGCAACTTCAACTACAAAAGAACCTAACAATTTAGACTCCCTACTATTCCATCATTTGATGTAAATATTAATTTCTTACTTAAAATTACATTATAGTTCATTTGATGCCTGTCTCCCTTTTACAATGGTTCTAGTCCTCTGGTATTACTGGTTGTCAACTTGACACATACCTTTTGACCTCGAGGTCCTGGAGGCCCTTCTGGACCTGGAAATCCAGGCAAACCTGGATGCCCCTCCAAGCCTGGAAATCCTCTCTCTCCCTGTAAATGGACAAGAATAAAAGATGAGTTCATTAGTAAATTTTCAAGCATAGACATGGCTACAATTAGAAAGATCAAATGATTATATGGATAAAGCTAAGTTAATTTAATAATCATATCTACTAACATGGAGAAATCTATAAGATATTAGAAAAAACTCATCCCAAACTTATATCATATATAGCAATGTACTCTATTTCTTATAAAAAAGTATTTCAGAGATTAAATAAGATATACATGTACTAATATCAAATTTAAGAAGGAAAATGGCAATAAAAACAAGCAACCAAATCTGTAGGTGTTGCATGACATAATTATGAGACAAGTTTGAAGAAAGGTAAAAGCACACTGTCAAAGAAGCTTCCAAATTTGTTGTAGCATAAAAAAGTCGTAGATATCCAGAATGGAAATTTATTAGCTGGTAAGATAAATTAGCCAGAGAAAACTTCTAGAAAATAAAAATTGTATAAATTTTTCCAATTGCAAAATTAATACAAAAAGGAATACACACTCATGATAGAAAATTTATAAAGAAAGCACCTCCAGTAATTTCTTTACTCAGAATAATTAATTTAATTATCAGTCCATTCTCTCTTCTGGCCGTAGCATTTACACTAGCCCAGGAGGATTGATTACCTATCAGAGAGGGACCACCATCTTTTCAAGGTCTATACAGTATAGTTGAGTGGTGTTAATTAGCATTTGCAAAGCCAGAAAAATGGAGATGGCTGAGCCAGCCTATTTACTACTTATACTGACAGATTAGGGTTAGTTAAATTGCATAAAGCCAGGTATAGAAAGGCTATGAATTCCAGCAATGTTAAAAAGACCAGTCACAGAAAGAATTCTTCAATATGAAGTTTAAAAACTTTGAAGGCTCAAGACTCTTTGGCACATGCTTTCAACTACATGACTACAAGCAACTCTTCTTTACCAAAGCTTGAAGCTTACCTCTAGCCCAATATTACTCTGTAAACCTTCTATCAGATCTTATAGTGACAGGTCAAGCAACAATTGAGAAAGAGAAGCATTGGTACTTACAAGAAGACTGTCTAAAGGATCAGGAAAGTTACATATACCTTCTAGAGAAGATGTACAGTGACTATTATTCCCATCTCCAAACTGCATTTGCGTGCATGTGTATTTGTATTGTAAGTACTAAGTTTAGTTTAAAGCACTTACATGACTTTGTATTGCAGAATTCTTTATGGTGAATCATCCTATAACCAAAAAATACAATTCTCTAAAAAGACTTTCTAATCAGTTTCCATTTACTAGATCCAAGCTAATGAATAAAATGTTGACTAATTACTATAGCTTAAAACACTCTGATGGCTTTAACAGTCATTTTTGTTGACATGTAACTAAATGAATATATTTTCTGTTTTCTAGAAGTGTAGCCCTTTCTTGTTATAATTAGTTATAAATTAAAATAATTTAATCTTCTTAACTTATTTTGAAGTTAATAGAGCAGGAAGGGAACAATTAGGTTTTGAAAAATTTTAGAGCCAGATTGGCTCAAATCATTGCATAGTACATACATTACTGACAGACTGTTAGTAAAAGTGAGATTATGAGTTCCAGTCAAAAAGAAAACAAGAGGAAAAATTTTCTAGTTCCAGTACATTTCCACAAGTAGAAAACATTTTGGGCTCTCTGCTGGTATGCAGAGCATGCGCCTGCCAAAATGTGAGAACAATGGCTGAAGACAGCTGTATTTTCTCAGACTTAAAACTACTATCTGTGCGATAGATAAGAGAGAAATAAAATAAAGATTGAAAGTGGGTTTGCTAAAAACTTAACTGTGCTATTATTAATAAAACCTTATGCCTATAAATGCTGCATCGTACAATCTCCTCACCTTATTATACTCGATCAGTGTGGTCCTATCTGACTGAGCAATATAGTAAGAAAGATTTAAGGACAGCAATGAGGCAGTAGCAAAAAAATTGAAAGAATGTTCCTGATATTTTTAAAGGTAGAGGTTTAATAAAGTAGAAAGTATACAATCCTTGTGTAAGGAAGGTTTGAGTGTAGGATCCTCCACCTAAAACCTAATACAGATGGTAGGGGACACGGACACAGGTTGCCTCCTAACTCTTATTATCTTTTATTAAATGCTCATTTAATCCTTAAAATTGCTATAGGCTTTACTGTAATTTGCTAACACAACAGAGACTAGCACATTATGTTTATTTCAGGAAGTTCAACTTTAAAAGAAATCATTCTTATTTTTCTTTGTGAAGTAACATGCCTTTCCCTTTGCCTGCCCTTTCAATATTGGTATTACTCCAGATTCCTGCTTTGACCTTTACTATCTTTTCCTGGGCAATCTGAAATGTCAATTGTTTTCTTAAAGCTAATCTCCTATAAATAACTGTCTTAAACATCTCTCAGTCATTTTAAACTCAACAACAATAACAAGTAAATGTACCTAGTGTTTTCTTTGTGCCAGAGGTTATTCTACTTCTACATTTCATTTTAATACTTTTAAGGAAAAGAGTAGGTGCATAAAACTTACAGTTTCTGTATGAAACATCACAAAGAAAAGTTTTATAATTTTTCTAAGAGAAAACAATAAAAATCCATTTTCTACCATCTTTGCTATTCAAACAAATGATATAACTCAGCTACCCTACTCAGAAATTTGTACTAATCTTAACTCTACTCTCTCCATTGCCCCTTCATCTTCTCAATCAAGTCATCTTCAGCCTTGAATTCTTAGACTCTAACAGAACAAATACTCATAACGAATGGAATTCCTTAATGGATTGCACAAAACTTTTAGAAAATGATTTTGACCCAAACTCTGAAACAAAATGATTCAGGGTTGTGAAAAATTACCCAAAGGTGACAATTTATGATTAAGCTCATTTATTTTAAATCATCTAGTGTTAAGAAAAATAAAACTAATTGTCGAGAATCAGTCTCTACAATGTAAGTTAAAGACACTCTTAAAAAGTTATCATTTTGTAAGAACACTTTATAATTACAAAAGAAAATTTCATGAGAATGTAATTTTATGTTAAGAATATAGTTTTCCAAAAAAGATATAAAATCAACAATAGAAATATTAGGCTTCTAGGGATTGGAAAAACTAAGACAAGCTATAACAATAACAACTGAGATTAAATTATTTGAGTTATAATAGTACAAATATGTATAAATTAAATGAACATATAGGTAAGGCAAGAACTTTAATGAATAAAAAATAATAATTTAATTACACTGCACAAGTTTGTCTCCTTTTGGTATAATTTCAGTTTTGTCTTTATAACTATATAGCACACATAAATAGCAGATGTAATATAATTAGGAAAGTAAAATATTTAAGAAGTCATCAAAATGAAAATATGTAGGTCAAATGTTCTAAAACATTAGCTTTAAACAGAACCACATCAAGAGCTTGTTAAAACACAAGTTATGAGGATCCATGATCAGAGTTAGTTTAAGTAAGTTGTGGAGCCCAACAATGTATATTTTTAGGAAGACCCCTGTAAATGTTAGTGCCACATTATTTGACTGCGACATATCATTTACTGGACCACTTTTTGTTCTCATCCAGACTCTGGTGAGCTCTGCTTACTTTTAGCAGTAAGTACGCAAGTATATTCTTGGAGAGTTATCTAGAGTTTTACTATTTCTATATTAAATGGACAGTTAAAAAGCAGTTTTACAAAAGAAAAAATTAGCATAAACTACACATATGAGTTTTACAACTTAAAATTTTTATATATGTACCAGTGAAATCCTCTCTGTAACCAAATTAATAAATACATGCATGCTCACAGGTTTCCTTGTACTCATTACCTTCCTCATACCTTTACCCCACCTCCTGCCAACCATTTGCAGCCTATGAGTGACCCTTTTCCTGTCATTAGAGATTAATTTGCATTTCTAGAATTTTATGTAAATCTAATAATGTAGAGCAAGTCTTTGTTTAATTTACTACTCAGTATTATTAATGTGAGATTCAAAAATGTTGTGTGTATCAATAGTTTATTTTTATTGCTAATCATATTTTATTGTATAGATAGATAAACTAATGTGTTAATTCATTTCGGTTGAGTTGTTTCTAGTCCATGGTTATTGCAAACAAAACTACTATAAATACAAGTTCTGTATAGATACATGCTTTCATTTTGTGAGTAAATGCCTAGGAATCGACAGGGTCACATACGATAGATGATTAACTTTTAATAAAACTGTCAATTTGTTTCCCAAATAGTCTGTATTGTTTTACATTTGCACAAACAATCTATAGTACTTGAAGTTACTCCACATCTTCACTTATACTTCATGTGGATGAATTCAATATTTTGATATTTTAACAGACTTATGGTGATATCCCATTGTAGTTTTATTTTGCATTTTCTTAATTAATAATATTTAACATCTTTTAAAGTATTTACTTATGCTCCTTATATTTGTTTCTAAGAAGTGTCTTTAAATCTCTTGTTAACATTTTTTTCTAATTTAGTTTTACTTGGGGCTGTTTGGTTTATCATTGGATATATAGACATCTTTAAAATTTTTGCATGCAATATAGTAGATTAAGAATTGCAAATATTTTTGCACACTATAGCTATCTTTTCATTTTTATCTTTTTTTTAAATTTTATTTATTTATGTGTGTGTGTGTGTGTGTGTGTGTGTGTGTGTGTGTGGCCATCTCAGCCCACCAGGGGGCGGGGCTGGCTGGCATGTAGTGCTGGGGGATTGAACCGCAGTCCCTGTGCTTTGCTAAGCTTGTTCTAAGTAGGTACTTTAGACCACTGAGCCATCTCACCAGCCCCTTCATTTTTATCTTAACACTTTAGAGGACAATGCAGTCTTAGTTTTGATGAAATAGAATTTAGAAATACTTTTTTATTTTTTATTTTTTTGCAGAACCGTGGATTGAACTCAGGCCCTTGCACTTGCCAGGCAAGCACTTATTCTACTGAGCTGTCTCCCCAGCCCAGCAGTACTTTATTTTATGGGCCACAAATATATGTGTAACCTAAGGTCATAAAGATTTTCATCTCTGTTTTCTTACTTCATCTCTTACTTCACCTCTGCTTCCTTAAAGCTGTATAGATTTGGATTTTATATTTAGGTCTATAATCTCTTTTGATTTAACTTTTATGTACAGTCAAAGCTGAATTGAACCCCACTTTTGTTCATACGGATATGCAACTTTCCCAAGGCTGTTCATTAAAGCACTGTCATTTGTCCACTGAGTTGCTTTTGCACTTTTGTCAAAAATCAATTCACCATACATCTGTGACTACTATTTGTGAGTCTCTACATTTATATCTATCTATGTGTCTATTATTTGGCTGACAATACTATCTTATTTCCTGCAGTCAACACTAAGTCTTGCAAGTATGTACTTTCTGTAAGTCCTCCAACTTTGTTCTTCTTTGTAAAGCTGTATTAGCACTGTACATGAATTTTGAACTCCATTTACTAATTTCTACAAAATAAAATTTTTTTCTAGTGGTACTAAGGTTTGATCCCAAGCTCTTTGCACTGAACTACAACCCCAGCCCTTCTAAATATTTTTGAAATACTGTCATAGAGTTTCCCAGGCTGGTTTACGCTTGTGATTCTTCTGCTTTACCATCCCAGAGTGCTGGGATTACAAGCATGCACCAGCTCAGAACATAATTTTGATTGTGTCTACCTTGAATCTATACATAAATTGGAGGATATTGGCAACTTAATAATACTGAATGATCCAGTCCATGAAAATGAAAATGTATCTCTATTTATTGAAGTTGTTTTTGTCAGTAATATTTTTGTAATTTTCAGTGCATAGGTTTCTTATATTTTTGTCTAATTTAATTTATTCCTAATGATTTATATTATATTTATAGTATAATTCTAATTTCTTAGTTTTCATTGTTTATACAACTATAATGAATTTTATTCATTGATATTAGTATATTGATTTTATTTACTCTGTGAACTTTCTAAACTCAGCTGTAAGTTTTAGTAGCATTTTGGTAGATGCCAATAGAACTTTCTATGTTAACAAATCATGTCAACATCATAAAAAAGTACAATTGTATTTCTCTCTTTTCAGTTTGGATATTTTTTCCTTTCTTCTTCCTTGCCTTACAATATAAGCATATGGAATAGGCTGTGAAAGCACAAATATTTCTGAATTTAGGAGAAAAGAACTCTTGCCAAAGAGTAGATTTTTAGGTGTGTGGATGAGGTAGATGATTCTTAAAATTGAGGAAATCTCTTTTACTCTTACTTTGCTGAGAATTTTTTAAATCAGCCATTGATTGAACTTTATAAAATGCATTCTCTCTCTCTCTCTCTCTCTCTCTCTCTCTCTCTATCTATCTAATATTTTAGCTTTTTAAAATAACGAATTACAAATTTTTAGTTTTCAATATTAAACCAAGAAAATATTAAACCAAACATACATTCCTATTATTCTCAGTTGGTCATAATGTATTGCCCATTTTTTTTTCTGTATTTAGGACAGAGTCTACAGGATCTCACTATGTATATCAGACTCATAGTGATTCTCCTGTTTTCAGGCTCGCAAGTGCTGGGATCACAGGGGCAAGCCACCATGCTCAGTCCCACAGTGCCCACTTTTTATATCATTATATATCATACAATCTGTAAAAATTTTAAGAATCACTACAACTGGGCTCATGAAGGAAACTAATGTGTAGATTTCTGGTTATAATTTTTGTTATTTGGTAGTACTTGGGCTTGCACTCAGGGCCTTTGCATTGAACTACAATCCCACGCAATTTATTATTATCATTTTTTAATATTATGATACAAAGTCTTCTTAAGTCACTAAATTGCTCAGGCTTGGTTTAAACTGGCAATAACCCTACATCAACTTCACAGGGTGCTGAGATTGCAGTAATGTGCTCCCATGCCAAAAAAAAATTTCTGTTTTTGTTCCTTTGTCTTTATGCAGTTTAAGATCAAGGATATGATTGCTTCATAAATTATATGAGGAATATCCTGTGTTTGTTCATTTTCAATTGAAAGTTTTAATTACATAATGGACATTGTAGGTAACATGAAAAGAATCTTAGTTTTCTTCCTCTAAAGAACATTGATATTTTGCTGCAAAAATAGTTAACTCAGATAAACTAACATTTATAATTGTTTCCCCCTAACAGGACAGTATTTAAATCTATCCTCAGTTATTGCAAGCTTCAAGCTATTTCTTTTTACTTGATTGTAGAAAATATCTCCTATGTATCTAAAGGCTATGGTTCACAAGTATTTGGGTGAAAATTTCAGGAATTATTTTAGGCTATTGCCCCTGTGTTCATTTTCATTCTAGCATATCTTCCCTCATTTTCTAGCCATCCTGATACCTTCATCTTCTTTCTTTGACTTTTCAAGTCACTAAGACTATGGCTTTCTGTCTTAGTTCTAGCCAACTTCTGCAATGGAGACTGAAAGTTGTATGCAGAAGAAAAAGACATATTAATATAAATTCACCCAGTATAATTCTTTTAAAAAAACGATAAAATCCTCTACCTTTTTCCTTTGGTCACTTTCCTGTGTTCTAAAACAGTTAATGCTTCATCCAGAATGTTTAGTTCTTATCTCTAATGAGTTAATATGATAAAAGACATTGCACTATTTTCTGAAATGAATCACTCTTAAGTCTTCTTAGCAATATGGAAAGCAACTTACTGCAAAGCAGCTCCCTTCAAACTAATGGTATTCATATGTCTTCTGTAGAACACTATTCACTTAACATTAAGGTTGTTCTATTAAGGAGGAAAACAGGGTATATGATCAAATGAGCCCTGGATAGTGCTATAGAAGAAGAAAACAGGTCTGTTTACTCCAAGATTTTAAGCATCTTGAATA
Source organism: Octodon degus (assembly GCF_000260255.1). Classification (NCBI taxonomy): domain Eukaryota; kingdom Metazoa; phylum Chordata; class Mammalia; order Rodentia; family Octodontidae; genus Octodon; species Octodon degus. The sequence continues at coordinate 5,584,335 of NW_004524733.1, forward strand.
TGTTAATAGATCTTCCATATTCCTATATAGTATAGGACCTAGAGACATTGTATCAAAATTTTCCATATTTAGTAAATTCACTCATCGAAAAATATTTATTGAGTTCCAAAGTGCTGGAATTACAGTATGATCCTGTCTTCTAGTATAATCCTCTTTACATTACAATTCGCTATCATTTTTTCATTTATGCATTCGGTGCACAACTGTGCCACCACACCTGGACTCCCATCACTAGCTCAGTGTGCCCCCAGAGTGGAGCCAGTGCAGCATGTGGGACCAGGCACTATCACTTATCAATTTTTTAATTTTATTGTCAGTCACTGACTCAGAATGCCAATGTTTAAGGTTTTTGCACTCACCAATATTCTTTTTTAATCAAGTGTATGAAATCAGAGATGATTATGTGGGGAAAGAGAAAGAAAAATATATATTTGTCTATTATTAAGGTACATGGATTAGATAAAACTACATGAAATTCCCCAGCATGGAATTCAATACAGCGGAGTATTCTGATAAATGTTTAGTTTCTTGTTAAGTGTCTTCTCCCTCTTTTTGCTTATTAAGTCAGTGACTTCAACGAAATAGATAAGCAGTGATCAGATAACAGGTGTCAAGATGAATACCATCAGAGGCTTATTTTATGTTCTCCAAGAACTAAGAATTCCTGTGGTCATTTCTATCAGGCCATTTTTAAACCTAATTAAAGAAAAGCTTGGAATGAAGATCTGTGGCAAAATGCTAGACTCACATGTGGAAGGTGCTGGTTTCCATTGCCAGCACTGCAAAATAAAAGTAACCAAACAAAAACAAACAGAAATATCAGAAAAAAAGAAAATATCATAGAGATTTTGTGTCCTAGAAAGCCCAAAATATTCATTACATGGGTTTTCATAAAAAAAAATTTGCTGACCCCTGACATAAAGACTGCATGAAATAACTTCTCTAAAATAATCAGTGTGGTAGAGTTTATTTTACTTATGTGCTGAGATGGAATCTCTACATTTTTTGTTTTGTTTTGTGGATTTTAAGGAAGGGTCTACAGGGTGTTCCAGGCCTCACTACTAGATCAGACTAATAGTGATCCGCTTGTTTAAAACATCTCAAGAGCTGCGATTACAGGCAGGCACCACCACACCCAGTCTCAACTGCTGTCTCGTCATGCCCTGGGGAGTGGGGCCTGCATGGCAGGCCTGGGGATCCAACCCGCACCCCCAGCACCTGCTTGCAGGCTCTTTAGTCTGCTGAGCTATTTGGCCAGCCCCGGAATCACTATTTTTAAAATTTCTATCAGTAGTTAATAATTTTACTAAGTTTGCACAAGAACATGTCAGATCTTACCTTTTCTCCTTTTACACCACTACAGTCACATTTTGACCCTGGAGAACATCCGTAGCAAGCCTATGAGAAAGAGAAAGAGGGAGAAATAAATACAAACCAAAAAATTATACTATGTCATATAACTCAACTGAATTCAGCAATCTATCTACATAGAGCAAATACCAGAAAAATATCTAAAAGAACATGTACAAATAAAAATAATGGTTACCTGTGTGGAACCTCTAGCTTTTTATTATAAACATCTTATTATATAATTAAAATTATAAATACCTTCTTAAAAGATATTACAATGAAAAATAAATTAATATAACTTCCCTATAATATGATTTGTTACTTTTCCACTCTAAAAACTCATTTTTTCTTTCAACATCGGTTGTAAGAAATCACCTTTCAACTTATATCAAAAATAACTTTGGCAACTATCCAACAATAGCTGTCACTTAAAGTCAACTGATACTCTGCATTCACAGCTAGAATAGACTAGTATACCCAATGGGAATTCATAAAAAAACAAGAATAGTTATTCTAATTTCAAAGTACAGCTCAAGCCAAAACTGATCAGAAAAGACAAAGATGTTCAATAAATATTGAGTATCCAAACAATTAAATAGGAAGAGATAACAAATACAAGGACATACCCACCAGACACTGGTGTCCACTTTTATAAAATAAATTATTAGACATAAAAATGAGACGTTCACCAATGCAACTATAATGAAGGACTGCAAAAATCCAACTGTAAGAGACACATCAAATAGACTAAAAAGAAAAAAAGAAATATCAGAGAAGAACCAAACCTTCAGATAGATAGCCTTAATATATTTCTACAGAATGTTCCCCTGAAGAACAAAATACACATTCTTGTAAGCACTACATCAAACTGTTTCTCAAACAGACCATGTTAGCTCCTAATGCATGCTTACATAAATGCAAAACAATTATCCCAGGCAATTATCCTATCACAGTGCAAAGAAACTAGGCATCTATGACAAAATATTATGCAAAGTCATGGAAATTAAATATTTTCATGAATACACAATTGGTCAAAGAAATCAAGAAAGAATTTAAACAGTATCAATAAAACATATCAGGTCCTATGCAACACAGTGGAAGAAGGAAGTTTATAGTTGTGAATCTCCATATCAGAAAATGAAGCTTAAGCCAAAGTGAATAATTTAGGTCCTACCTTGAGGTCCTACAAAAACAAAACAACCAAGATCCAACACAACAAGGAGGGAAAGTGTAAAGATCAGAGCAGAAGTTGATGAAATTGAGACTAAAAACGGAAACACTATAATGAAGTGTTTTCTTTAAAGAATAAACAAAATTGACAAACTCCTAACTAATCTTACAAAAAAGGCAAGAAAGGACATTAATCAAATCAATGAAATTAGAAATGAAAAAGGAAAAGTCACACAGACTGCTGAAATTCAGAAGACAATTAGTGACTATTTTGAGAACAGTACTATAATAAAATGGAGAATTTCAGAAAAATTTGACAAATTTTTCAATACATATGAACTACCAAAACTGAACCAAAAAGATATACAAATCTGGAATAAGCCAATATCAGGTAATAAAACTGAATAAATAATTAAGAAAAATCTACCAGCTAAGAAAAGCTCAATTCCTGAAAGATTCACTACCAAATTGTACAAGAACTTTAGAAAAGATTTAATGTCAATATGCCTCAGACTCTTTAATGAAATTGAAAGGAAAGGAGTACTTCCAAAGTTATTCCTGGAAGGTAGCATTACCTTCATTTCAAAACCTGAAAAGGACCAAACCAAAATATGAATTTACAGGCCAATCTATTTGATGAACATAGACATACAAATCACCAACAGGATACTGGCACATGGAATGTCACGAATCATTAAAGACATAATATGTCATGATCAAATAGGATTCATTCCATGAATACAGGGTTGTTTCAAAATAAGCAAGTCAGGGGCCAGGGAGATGGTTCAGTGGAATAAGCACTTCCCTGGCAAGTGCAAGGGCCTGAATTCAGTCTTCAGTTATGGGGGGAAAAAGTCAACAAATGTAATTTATAACATAAATAGAAGCAAAAAACGTTACAGAATCAGATCATTACAGTTAACTAATAAAAAGATTTTCACAGAATCCAACAGTCATACAATCATCTTTTTCTTTTTGTATTTAGTACAGGATCTACAGGGTCTCACTACATAGAACAGACTCGTAGTGATTCTCCTGTTTTCAGCCTCCCAAGTGCTGGGATTACAGGCGTGCCCCACCATGCCCAGTCTTAATTGCCTTCTCAGCCCACCCTGGGGGCGGCAATCAAACCCTGGCCACTGCTTCTGCCTTGGGTCAGGGTCTCTGCCTAAGCAGAGGCTTTAATCTGCTGAGCAATTTGGCCAGCCTTCCAACAATCATTCTTGATAAAATCAAAAGTTACACACTCAGATCATCACAGTTGATTAAGAAAAAGACTTTCACAGAATCCAACAATCATTCTCTTTTTTTCATGTTTAAATGCAAATTTTAATTGTAAAAATTGTTTTCTGTAAACATATCAACCTCTCTGCACACAACTTGGTACAGACATATATACAAATGGTACACATAGATATTAACTGTACCACAGAACAAGGTCAGGGTGAGAAACATTTAGTCCTAGGACTACCTCAGCTTTTTTCAGGCCTTTTCCTTCTACTTTTATTTCAAGTTTTTACCTCATGTGATGAAATCATAAAGGTGCTTCCTAAGGTTTACCCTGTATTCTACCAAATACATGCTTATGGGCCAACAATCATTCTTGATAAAATCCTGGAGAAAATTGGTAACAAAAAAGGACCTTATCTCAATCTGATAAAAGCCATTTGTGACAAACCAACCAGTGGCCAACATATGAAATGGGGACAACCTGGGAGCATTCCCACTAAAATAATGAACAAGACAAGAATTTCCATCATTATCAGTCCTGTTCAATAATATGACTCTCAATATATTAGCCAGAGCAGTTATACAAGAGATAGAAATAAAAGGGTTGTGTTGAGCCAGGCATGGTGCAGCATGCCTGGAATCCCAGCACTAGGGAGGCTGAGGCTGGAGGATCATTGAGTTCAAGACCAGACTGAGGTATAAAGTGAGCTCAAGGTCAGCCTGACTGCATAATGAGACCCTGTCTCAAAAAGCCAATAAAGGGGAGGGGTGATATGTATATGAAAGGAAAAAGTTAAACTATTATTGTTTGTAGGTGACATGATACTCTATCTAGAAGAGCCAAAAAATTCTACCAAAAGACTCTTAAACTTCATAACCACATTCAGTAGTGTAGCAGGATACAAAATCAACACAAAATTATTAGTGATAATGTAGAACAATAATAAAATCACTGATGATACAGAGGGCAGGGGCTAGGGTTTGATCCCAGCATGCTGTGCCGGCCCTGCACCCCAAGCACACTGAAATGGAGATTGAAACTGGGCGTGGTAGTGCAGGTCTATAATTCCAGCACTTGGGAAGCTGAAAACAGGAGAATCACTAGGAGTTCAATCTATGAAGTTAGACCCTGTAGACCCTGTGGATCCTTTTCTAAACACATTTAAAAAATCACTGATGATAACATTAGGGGAGTAATGACTTTCACAATATGATCAAGTAAAATTAGATATTTAGAAATTAACCCAAATAAGGAAGTGAAAGAATTTTGCAATGAAAACTACAGTACTGTATTATTTTTTTAAATCAGATATGACATCAGAAGATAGAAGGCTTTCCACTATTTGTGGATAGACAAAACCAAATTAGTAAAAAGACTGACATACAGATTTAACACAAGGCCAGTCAAAATATCAATGGTATTTCATGAAGTACTAGATAGAACAATCCTAAAACTCATACACAACCAGAAGACACCTAAAATGAATAAAACAAAACTGGAGAAAAAGAGCAAAGCAGATGGAATCATAATCTCAGGCTTCAATTTATACTATACCTGCACAGTACTGGCCAAAAAGAAAAAAAAGTGAGAAACAATAGAACAAAACAGGAGGTACAAAAATAACATCAAGCATATTCAGCTGCCTGATAGTTAATGAAGAGGCCAAAAACTTATATTGGAGGAAAGATTGACTCTTTAAAAAGTGGTGCATGAAAAACAGGGTATCCACATACAGAAGACTGAAGATAGAATTACCTACATCTCTTACTATGTACTAAATTAAAATCAAAATAAATCCAAGAAGTAAACATTAAACAGAAACACTAAATATGCTGGAAGATAAAATCAGTAAAACTTTTGAAGATGTAGGTATAGGCAAGTACTTTCTGAACAAAACCTCAATTGCATAAGAAATAACATAAAAAATCAACACACAGGATCACACTACATTAAAAATCTTCCGCACAGAAAAAATAAAGAGGCAAAAGAGTAAAAACACAACCTATAACATAGGAAAAAAATTTTCCATCTTTTTTTCAGGCAGAAAACTAATACCTAGAATGTATAAAGAACTGAAAAAATCACAGCATCCCAACTGGGCAGATACTTCAGTGGTCTAAGCTCCTGCCTGGAAAATGCAAGGACCCAGGTTTGATCCTCAGTAGCACATGCTGTTCCAGCCCTAGAACCGTGGGCAAGATGAGATGGCCAGCGAAACCAGGCACAATGGTCCACACCTATAATTCCAGTGCTCAAGAAGTTGAGAAAAGAGGATCACTAGGATTCTGAGCTGCATATTGAGATCTTGTATCAAATAAATAAATGCAAGAAAATTTTAAAAAATCATTCAGCCTATAAAGAAGACCCAGTCCAAAAAACGTGCACAACTGAAATTCATAAACATTTCTCATAATTAAACCTGGTGAAAAAATCTTTACCATCACTGGCCAATCAAGAAATGCAAATTAAATAATAATGAGATTTTATCTTTCTCCAGAAATAATTTTATCATAAAAACACAAATAATAGCAAATGCTATCAAGAATGTGGGGACAAGGAACATTTCTTCATTTTTTTATTGGAATGTAAACTACTACAAATGGTACAGAGATTCCTCAAAATAGTAAGCCGAAAAATTCCATTTAACCCAGCTATTCTCCTTCTAGGCATCTGCTCAAAACATATAAACAAATTTCATTACAATGAGACACAGATACAAAGATTTATAGTAGTACAATTGACAATAGCTAAATTTTGGAAGCACACTATATGTCTCGTAACAGAAGAATGAGTAAAGAACATGTTGTATCTATTCACACTGGAGTGCTACACTGTCATAAAGAATTATAAAATTGAGTCATCTTTTAGGAAATGGAAGAACCTTGACACCACAATATTATGTGAAATAAATCAGACACACAGCTTAAGTACTACATAGCTTCTCTCATATGAGAAATCTGAAATTTATATAACTTGCAAAGTAAAACACAATATAAAATAGAGAGGGGTCGGGGAGATGGCTCAGTAGAATAAGTGCTATCCTGGCATGGGAATCCTGAGTTCAATCCCAGGTTCCACCAAAAGGAGAAAAGAAAAAAGAAAAAAATAAAGAAATTTCACCAGAGGCACCAGTGGCAGTAGTTCTAGTGCAGTGCCACCCAGAGCAACAGAGACACAAGCAGGAGCAGCCTCAGTGAAGCCCATCACCTGCTTTGCAGAAGGAAGTGGTCCAGAAAAGATAGGACATTGTTTCCTGAGGAGCCTCACAAAGCGAACAGGTAAAAGAATCTACCAAGGGGAAAGTCATAGCATACAAGTTCCTTGTACACATTGGATTTCATTACATAGCTATAGAGCTTAGACTCATGGTTAAAGATACCAAAATAATGGTTATCACAATTGTTCAGGTGCTAGGCTATGCTGGAGGTTGTTATTGTCAATTGTACTACTTTAACCAGGAAGTTGTAATCAGGTATTCTCCCGCAGACGATGTGATAGCCTATGGTAGCAGCCATCACCATAGTCCAGTATGAAAGAACAGAGTGCAAAGCCAAATAGAGAGAAACCTCTCATTCTTAATAAATTGGGAAGTGAGATTCCTGGGATATATAGAAAGACAAAGAACCTAGAAGACGTCTCTGAAGAATAGACATTTCCTAGGGAAGCCATCACACTAGTAATAAAGCTATCTACCATATGAAATCTATTAAGCAGCAGCATAGAAGATTAAACAAATAACAAGATACACAAGCAAAATGCAACCCCAGGACTCCAGCTCACCCAGGAGAAATATAGAGCACAATGAGATTGAAAAAATCAGAAGCCACATACTGGAATTTCCTGAAATGAAAGAAGCAGAAGTAAAAACAAACAAACCAAAAACTGAAAGTGGTTATAGAAAACAATCTCTCAGATTAAAAAGAAAAAGAATAATGTTCCAAATGAAAGAAATGTCCAATCTACTATAGAAGCAGATTTAAAAATAGAGGAATTTAGGAAAACTATGGAAACCATGAATACTCAATATAGTAAAGAAATGGAAACCATGAAACAGATCCAAACAGGTATCTACTAGATTAAACATTTCACTGAAAGTATACACAATGAATAAAATGAAGGCAAGGATAGTACGAGCTTTAAAAGAAAGGATTGCAGTTACTGACTGGTAAGAGAAAAATATCTTGAAAATAGGAAATAACAATGAAAAATCAATCCAACAGCTGCAAGATGAAACAAAGAACAATTTAAGATTCATTTGAGCCAATGAGAAGACTAGAGATAGCACATTGAGCATAAAAATTTCACAAAAATAATGGCATAAAAGTTGACAAATAAGAATAAATAATTTGGAGTGTGTGGGAGAGCTTCCAGCTAACATGTGTCGGCGGGACCTATTACTGGTCCCAGCTCAGGTGCAGCGTGGGTGAGACCCTTTTTCACCCCCTTGGGATGCCCTCCACCACTCAGCAGCAACTCCCCCACCCCACCCGCCGAGTAGGAATTTCTACCACGTTCAGGGTAACCCCAGACTCAGTCTTAGCCCAGGTCCTGTGAGTGTGTGGGAGAGCTTCCAGCTACCCTGCACGGACAGACCTATTACTGGTACCAGCCCAGGCTCAGCATGGGTGAGACCCTCTTCAACCCCCTTGGGACACCCCACTACCACTCGCAGCACTTCCCCCAACCTGCTCATCAAGTAGGAATTTCTGCCCCTTTCCTGGAATCCCCAGACCCAGTCCTAGCCCAGGCCCAATAGGTGTGTAGGAGAGCTGCCTCTCCCCCCTACTCCACCTTGTGCCCTCCAGGCTCAGCTCAGGCCTGGCATACAGGCATGGGGGGAAAACCTGCAGCTGCAATCCCTGCAGAGAGTGTAGAGGACAGAAACACCAAGGTAGGCTAGGAGCAGAAAATCTTGCCAGAGGGGCACAACAGGTTCACCCTCGAGGGGAGTAGCAGGAAGGAGCTGAGCACAGAAGCCAGACCCAAGACAGGCAGAATTGGATAAATCCAAACTTTGTAGATCTGCACCTGAACTTGAGTACATGCGAAGGTTATAACTACAACGAAGATCTACAACAAAAGTCAAAAGACAGTGCTACACAAAATGACAAGAAGGAACAAAATGCAACCTCAGAATCCAAGCCTACCCAACAAGGGCAGAAGAAAAAACACAGAAGAAATTGTGAATCACACAGCTGAAAGCAATGAATCAACGGCTTCTGAAATAAAGAAACAGCTGCAGAAAGGTATAGAGGAACTCAGATTGGAAATAAAAAAGAAATGACTGAATTGATAACATCTGCAATAAAGAATCAAATGCAGAAACATATGGAGGAAACCGAATGCCCACCCAGAACAAGTGGAGAGGACACTAGCTCGGCTCAAACGCATGAACTAATAGGGTTGATATTAAATAAGCAACAGCAGAAAGATATAGAGGAAATCAGAGCGCAGTTCTTTTTCTGAAATAAAAAAAGAATTCTCAGAACTCATAGAATCTGAAGTAAAGAAGCAACCACAGAAATGGTGCTGGAAAAACTGGCTCTCTACATGCCGACAACTCAAACTTGACCCGTGTCTATCACCATGTACTAAACTAAAGTCAAAATGGATTAAAGATCTAAACATTAAAGCAGAGACACTAAATCTCCTGGAAGAGAAAGTAGGTGGAACT
>NW_004524733.1:5593859-5594941 GCF_000260255.1 Octodon degus
CTCATTCTTGTTCAAAGTCCTACAGAAAATTGGAATAGATGGCCTCTACTTCAATCTGGTAAAAGCCATTTATGAAAACAAAACAGCTAACATAATCCTAAATGGGGAAAAACTGAAAGCTTTTACTCTTAGATCTGGTACAAGACAAGGATGTCCTCTATCACCACTCCTATTCAATATAGTTCTGGAAACGTTAGCTACAGCCATTAGAAAAGAAAAAGAAATAAAAGAAATAAGAATAGGTAAAGAAGAAGTTAAATTATCTTTATTTGCAGATGACATGATACTTTACATGGAAGACCCAAAAATCTGCACCAAGAAGCTATGAGAATTAATACAGAAATTCTGTAGCATAGCAGGTTATAAAGTCAATACCCAAAAGTCAATAGCATTCCTCTACAGAGACAACAAACACACTGAGAGGGAAATTACAGAAACAATTCCTTTTACAATGGCACCGAGGAAAATAAAATATCTTGGAATTCATCTACCTAAAAAAGTCAAAGATATTTTCAAGGAAAATTACAGTGCTCTTAAAAAAGAGATCATAGAGGATTTCAGAAAATGGAAAGATAAAAAAAAAAGAAAATGGAAAGATATCCCATGCTCCTGGATAGGAAGAACCAAATTTGTGAAGATGGCCAAACTTCAAAAATTGCTGCACAGATTTAATACAATCCCTATCAGATTACCACTGACATATCTCACAGACATAGAGAAATCATTCCTAAAATTTATCTGGAACCAGAAAAGACCTAGAATAGGAAAGGCAATTCTGGGCAATAAAGCCAAGGCAGGAGGCATTACAATTCCTGACTTCAAATTATACTACAAGGCTACTGTGATAAAATCAGCATGGTATTGGCATCAAAATAGACCTGAGGATCAATGAAATAGATTAGAAGACTGAATCCCCTATGAACACACTCAGTCACCTTATCTTTGACAAAGGAGAAAAACATACTCACTGGAAGAAAGATAGCCTCTTTAAGAAATGGTGCTGGAAAAAGTGGCTCTCTACATGCCGAAAACTAAAACTTGATCCAGGTTTATCACCATGCACTAAACTAAAATCAAAATGG
>NW_004524733.1:5595041-5609414 GCF_000260255.1 Octodon degus
GTACTTTCGATTTGATTTGAAACTGTCTCATTGCTATATGTTTATCAATAAAACTTTGAAAAGAAAAAAAAAGATGAAAGCAAAAAAAATTCAACCAATTGGGAATGCAAGGGAGAAATCACAATGGATACTACAGAAGTCCAGAAGATCATCAATACCTACTTCGAGAAACTGTACTCCAAAAAGGTGGATAACACAGAACAGAGGGATTCCTAAACACAAGCAGATTGCTATAATGAAACCAAGAAGATATAAAAAATCTGCATAACCAAATATGAGCCAATGAGATTGAAAATTAATTAAAATCTTGCCACCAAAGAAGACTCCAGGCCCTGATGGACTCACTGTTTAATTGTGCAAAAAAAATTTAGAGAACTTGTGCCACTAATACTGAAACTCTTCAAGGATTGTAAAAGGAGAGAAATCCAAAATATTCCTGGATTCAAATATTACTGATTCCAAAGCCAGAGAATTACCCAACCAAAAACAAACAATATAAGCCAATCCTCTGAATTAAACATAGATGCAAAAAGTTCTCAATAATTAGCTAGGAAAGAGAATGCAACAAGTCATAAGGAATATTTTATACCATTTACAAGAAGAATCAATCACAGGTACTCAGGGATAGTACAACATATGCAAATCTCAATAAATGTAAGATACCATATTAACAGAACTAGAAGAAAAACTCATGGTCATTTCAATAGATGCAAAAAATATACTTGACAAGGTCCAACACTCATTCATGATAAAAAAAAATCTCTACAGAACATTATAATAGATGGTCATTACTTCAAAAAAGCTATGAGAAATCAACAGCTAATATCACATCAAATGGTCAAAAATTGAAAGTTTTATTTATAAAGTGGGGAACAAGACAAATGTGCATAGAATCCTTGCATAATCTACACAGAAGACCCCCTAAACTCCACCAAAAATATATACATTTAATAACCAAATTTAGCAAAGTAGCTGGGTATGAAGTCAACACTCAAAATTCAATAGCATTCCTTTACAAAGGAACAAATACACTATGAGATAAATTAGTGAAATAACACCCTTAATAATAGCACTGAAAAAATATTTCCAAATCTAAAAAAGGATGAAAAATATATCTACAGTAAAAATTATAGTATTTTGGAAAAGGAAATAGAGGAGTATGTGAGAAAATGGAAATATATATTTTACTCAGATATAGGAAGAACCAACAAAGTAAAAATGTGCATATTCCCACAATCTCTATACGGATTTAAAGAAATACCAATCAAAATCCCATTAGTGTACCTCAGAGAACTAGAAAAATAAAATCCTAAAATTTATTTGGAACTGGAAGAGAGCTATAATAACAAAAACAATCATAGGGAACAAAAACACAGCAAGGATCATCATAATTGTATGACTTGAGATTATACTACAAAGTCACTGTGACAAAAGCAGCATAGTAGTGGCAAAAAAATTAGACCTAAAGATTAATGGATGAGATTAAAAGATGTAAAAACAACTTTAAATATAGTCACCTTATGTTTGACAATTGTCCAAGCACATTCACTGGGAAGAAGATAAGCTCTTTAATAAACAGAATTGTTGGGATAACTGGATTTCCCCATTACAAAGAATAACACTATACTCAAGTATCTCTCCATGCACTAAACTAAAATTGAAATGAATGAAAGATACAAATATTTAAAATATATTATACTGCCCAAGTTTAAAGACTCAATCTAAAAATGGACTTTTGAATCTGGGTGTGGTGGTGCATGCCTGTAATCCTAGCACTAGGGAGGCAGAAACCAGGAGGATCACTATGAGTCTGAGCTGTGTAGTGAGACCCAGCACAAAAAACAAAAATACAAAACAAAACAAAATAAATAAATAAATAATTTAAAATGGACTTCTGAAATGAATACATATTTCTCAGGGGAATAAAGAGAAATGGCAAATAAATAAATGAAACAAAAAGGTCAACATCATAGATTATTTGAGAGTTGCAAATGAAAACAAGACTGAGATTCCATTTCATTCCAGAAATGAAGGTTATTATTTTTTTATTTTTTTTATTTTCAAAGTTTTATTGATAAACATATAGCAATGAGACAGTTTCAAATCATTATTAAGAAATCAATGAATAACAAATGAGTGTGGGGCTATGGGTGAAAAAACAACCCTTCTCAGCTATTGGTGGGAGTATAACCACTATGGATATCAGCACTGAGATGCCTCAAATTAATAGGATTAGAGATCCAATTTGATGGAGAAATTCCACTGCGGGTATCTTCCAGGAAGAATTAAAAACATCATACCACAGTAATAGATGCAAACCTTTTTTAAAGCTCCACATTTTGTCATAGCTAATACTTGGAAACAACTCAAATGCCCATCAAGCAAGGAATAAACAAAAAGATTAGCTTTGTATACAATGAAGCCCTACTCAGCCATACGGAAGGATAAATTTGAGACCTTCCTAGGTAAATGGATGCAACTTGAGTCCATATCTTACTTGAAACAAATTGGACTCATATGTGTGAATATCACATTGTTTCTTTGGTGTGAGAAATCAAAAGAATAAATAAGAACTGAAGTGTATAACAGGTATTTTAAAATAGGAAGAAAGTGTTCAAAAGAAGGAGAACTAGGGAAAGGGAAAGGAAAGATTTGAAAAGAAAAAAGTGATGAAGTATAAAATGGAAAGAAAGCTTTGTAAATGAGGAGAGGAGAAGGAATTGAAGGTAGGGGAGGGGATAAAAAAGAAAATGGAACCCCGGATATATCATGTTTAGGTACAAATTCCCTATGAGGAATGTGATCATTATGTATATCTAAATTGTACCAATAAAAAATAAAAATAGAGAAATCTTTAGCATATCGTAAAGAAATCAAGAGTTTGAGTGGGAAGTGAGAAAAACAAGATTAGAAAAAGAATTATGATGCAAATAAATAATATTCATCAGTTCTCAATCTTGGAAACCTTTGACTTAAGAAATATTCTAGCTATCTGCCAAACATTCCACGCTTTCCATTCTTTAGTCACTACCAGAGTGGTTACCTCAGTTTTCACCAGTGATATAGTTGAAATGAGAAGCCACTTTTATGCTGAAACATACATATGTCCGGATCATAAAAGCAACCCACAATGGGTTCAGGTGAATGAATCTTTCAGTTATACTACAAGAGTCTATTGCAGTAAAAGATGTACTCCCAGTACATCAAACTGAAAGTCTATTATGTAGTCCATTATTTATGATAGAAAGGTAATTAGGTTATGCACTCTGAATTTAGTGTCACACCTTATGTACAGAACTCATTCTCAAACATGAAGTAACATCAGAAATAAATTCATTAGGCACTAGAGAAATAACTAAGACAACTCATTTCAACATATTAAACTAATTCAGCAAATCTTTATTGGTCACTTGTTTTATCTTAGTCACTATGATATGTCAGGTGCAGGTAGAGATACAAAGACAGAAAATCTTTATTCTCTACTGGAAACCATGTGCTGATATACAAATAGTACGTTTCAGTGCACCAGAAACAAAGGTTAATCCAATATACATAATGTTGCTTCTGAAAAGATAAATTCTAGACTACAAACGATGAACCTACACAACTTAGAAGACAATGATTCACCAAGTGGTATTTATTTACAAGTTCACATGATAAAAACTGTTGCCAGTCAAAATCATTGAGTTAGACTGTGCATCTTGTCAACCTTCCATTTCATGTGTTAATAGAGGGGAAAACTTTATGTTAATGCAATATGGTTATCAATGTAAAAGCATTTGGCTTTGGATTGCTGGCACTTTATTTGAATTATGTGCAAATGACTTTATCATCAGTCTTTATTAAGAGGTTACTCTTTTTTCAATATGAACTTTGCATTCTAAGAATAATGCACCATTAACACACTAAAATGATATAATTTTCTTTATAATTACACTTTCAGTAAACAGTACTGGCTTGGAAGTATTAATGTAATTTGTAAACAAAGCATTTAATATTTTTTCACATAATTTTAAAACGGTTTATGTAAGATTTTTCTTAAAAATCAGCAACTCATATTTTTACACTTCTTTAATAATTAACATGTTTTTTCCAAAATAACAACTTTAATAATTTAGCAATTATAGATGAATTTGTTTGAAGGCATTTAAAAAATTAAGTTATATTCTATTCATTCCATCTTAGGTATGAGGTGGACTCTAACACTAGTGAGTTAAACAAAACAAAAACCAAGTAATTGTAATACATACACAAACCACTAGATGCCACTTTGTATACAGTTATTAAAAGTTGCATGTGCAAGGAAATTACACTAATTAAACATCTGGCTAATGGAACAATTTTTTAGAAACAATATGTCTATCACTATAGCTTATGTGCCCAATAAGCACAATATTATGTCTATGATCTGTACAAAAAGGTATAGATATGAGTCTGCACTTAACAAACTCCCAATCTAGAGTTTACATCAGCAACTGAATCATTAGGAAACTATGGACAAGTCATTTTCATACCCTAGGCCTATTTGCTCATTTGTAAAATAAACACAGACAAACCGACAGTGGGATCTCAAGTAGCTTCCAGTGCCGTCTTTGATTCTGTAGGGTTCATTAACTAAAAATGAGCATGGTCAAAAATCACTTCAGTGTTAAGACAATGCCCTTATACCTCTTGCTAGTATTAATAATACTCTAGAAAATGTGAATATTGTAAATTTGGAAGGATAGGAAGAAAAATACCTAGAGCAAAATGTATAAATGGTGTGAATGCAAAATGGTGCAACTATTTTAGAAAATAGTCTGGCAGTTTCTCAAACACATATGAAGCAGCAATTCTATTCTTAGGTATATGTCCAAGCAAAGTAGAAATATACAAAAACTTGTACAGGGATGTTCACGACAACATTATTCATAATAGTAAAAAAGCATTAAGAATCCAAAGATGATCTAATGGATCAACTGATAAATGAAATGTGACATATACAAAAAATGAAATATTATCAGGCAATGAAGAGTGACTACTGTTTCATGCTGCATTATATATGAACCTTGACAACACTGTGATATACAAAAGAAGCCAGATACAACATGCCACATGTTGCATGGTTTACTTATATTAAATTTCCAGTACAGAAAAAACTAGAGAGACAACAAATAAGTTTGTGGTTGCTTTGGCCAGAGGTTATGAGTCAATGCAAAGCTACAGCTAGGGAATATTTAAAATTTAATCTTAATGATGTAGGCATGATTCTATATCCATTCTAAAATCAACAGCATACTTTATATGGCTTAACTATACATTGTGTAAACAATATCTCAATGAATCTGTTTAAAAATTAAATATCAAGGAATAAAATGTGGAGTACTGTTGATGACTGTGAAGAACCAGTATTTTCCTGCCTAGAAGTTAACAAATCAGCTTGGTACAATATTATGGATGATGGTAGCATATACAAAATTTTTGATCAGAAACAACTGATAATTTTTTTTCTTTTTTGTATTCTTAGGGAAGGGTCTACAGGGTGTTCAGGGTCTCACAACTAGATGGGACTTGTAGTGATCCGCCTGTTTACAGCCTCCCAAGAGCTGGAATTACAGGTGTGTGCCACCATGTCCAGTCTCAGTTGCTGTCTCAGCATGCCCATGGGTAGAGGTGTCATAGCAGGCTTGGGGATCAAACCCCCAGCCTCTGCGCCTGCTTGCAGGTGCTATAAACTGCTGATCTATTTGGCCAGCCCTGATGATTTATTAATCAAGTCAATTTTGGGGGTTTTCTGAGCATCAATTGCCACAGGGTAATGCTAAGCAGACATGATGATGTTTTCATATGTGCTATACTGCTGATGTAGGGGACAAATCAGGTAGAGAACCCACATATTTTATAACGGACAGTAAGCTACCTTGACTTTTGCCCCCAGATATTATCTTTAAGGTAAACAAATCTGGCCTTTCCTCTAAAGGGAGATGCTATCTGCATTTTCCAAGTCATTCTCTATTAAAAAAAATCATGCTTGAAAACAGGGTTCAATGAGCTGGATGGACAGTTCCTCTCCTCTCAAGATTTGTAGAGACAGAAGCGATTCATGGAAATTTTTCTTCAAATGTATTATAGAATTTTAAAAAGTTAAGAGAATAAATCAAATACATGAACAGCTAAGAAGGACTTTTTAAAGACGTCTACAATTATTGTCAATTTTCTTAAGAGTGGTAATTATATCAGGTTTATGTAAAATAAAATAAGTTTTATTAGGTATGTTGCATGCTGAAGTATTAGGTATAAAAATGTTATGTCTATAACTCATTTTAAGTGGTTTATTAAAATACAAATATAGATACACAACACATATTTACATAATCATTAAACATAGAGATGATCTGTACTATTTATATAATCATTAAACATAGAGACACATATTTATATAATCACTAAATACAGAGACACACTAGAAAACAAGTCCTAAGAGGTAAAGTTAAGGGGCTGGAGAGATGGCTCAGTAGAATAAGTGCTTCCCTGGCAAGTACAAGGGCCTGAGTTCAATCCCCAGTTACAGGGGGCAAAAAAGATATAGTTAATATAGCAAAATTCAGTTTTTGAATTGAATTAAACAACAATTTTTTAATCTAAATGAAGATATGTGACTCATTATATCTTTCATTTTCTAAACACTGTTATTAAAAAGTTTGGTGTGAAGTACATTGAGAAAAATGTTGGAAACAATTATCCTTAGACTACAAACATCAAGTATATTTCATCATGTATGATATTTTTTAGAGACATCGAAGCAATAAGGCAACATGAAAAGGTTGAAACAAAATATGAAAAATTACACATAATAAACAAAGCAGAATAATAAAAAGTTTTGGTACTCAAGTTAAGGTATTAAGACAGGACCCCCTTAAATTTTATACATTAAGAACATTCTCAAAATATGTAAAACCACTATCTTGAAGAGGATAGAAAAGTCTGCAATCATAGTTTCAAGTTTTGAACAGACTTCTGACAACAGACTTCTGATAGAGCACACGAGAAAAATGCATTATAAAGATATAGGAATATTTGAACATGTGTAACAAACTTTTTAAATGGACAGATATAATAATGTATGCATTAAATGAAGAATGGACATACACATATTTTGAGCATATCTTGGAAATGTATAAAACTGATCACATACTGTACAGCTAGTCTAAATCTCAACAGACAAAATCTCTAATAGTAATGTAATTAAAAGAGAACAAAAATTTAAATCTAAACAATTTTTTTAGAGAACAGAAGAAATAAAATATTAGCATTACTTGATCCTAAACCTAAACAGGACTAGGTGTGAAAGGAAAATTACAGACCAATCTACAAATGAATATACATGCAACAATCCTAAATGAAATATGAAAAATTTGATTAACATAAGCCTTGGCCTTTGCTGAAAAGAATGAAAGGATTTGGAAAAGAAGAACCAAAATGATATTCATTGATTATATGATGGAATAGAGAGAAAATTCAAAAGATTCTCTACAGTGAATTTAGAATTAATATAGTTTAATGAACTTGTTGGACATAAAAACAATATAATACTATGAATTACATTTTATGTAACATAAACAAAAATCAAAAAACATAACAGAAAACATTCTTCCCAATGTAGCCTCTTAGGGAAAAAGTGATTATTATACTTTGTATAACGATGTCCCCCATAGGCTCATGTGTTAGTCTCCCACTGGTGATACTACTGGGAAGTAGTGCAAACATTAACTAGAAGCAACTAGTTGGAGGAATCAGGGCATATATAATGTTTTCTCAGGGTCCTTCTCATTCTTTCCCTCTCAACATCATGGCCACCATGAGGTGAGCAGGCTCTTCTCACATCATGAGGTTTTGTCTCACTACAGATCTACAAGCAATAGACCCAGTCGACCATGGACCATGAACTATTAGACCAAAACTATGACACAAAATAAGCCTTTACTTCTGAAAGTTGTTCATTTCAGCTATTTTGTACTTGAAAACTGATTAACACAGTGAGGTACAGAAATATGGCACAGATTTTTGGAAAGAGTAGCATAAAGAATGTACTATAATAAAAAAAAGTAAGTGGAAACCACAGGGAAAAGATCTACATAAGAAAAGATATACATCCAATCATAGACTGTTACCTGGCCATGCAGTAACAACATGTCATAATATTCATTTACCCAAAATAATGCAAACAGTTTACTGATTTAGTTGAACACAGGAAAGCATTAGGAAGACAATGTAAATGGTAGAGGAGGTTGTAACAGAAAGAGCACCTCATCTATTGTAGCACAAAGTAAATATACAGTGCTGATGAAGCAAAATGATTTGTGATATTTTCTCCTTGAAAAACTAAGTATAAAGTTAATGATGAAAGAAATTGATGGTTTTCAATACTTGAACTGTTAAAATCATATGAACACTGTATATGCCACAGTACCACGCAACTGCCACTCCTAAGAGTCTTATAAACTCTTAGGAGATATTACTTTAAGTCTACCACTTTAAACCTGAAGTCCTCTTCAACCTAGCTACCATATATCTCTATTTAGGGAGAAATGGATTCTCCATTAATACATAGTCCGGGACTAAAAATTCTAGACATCATTGTTATATACATTTATTTATATCCCATCACAATCCAGAGATAGGTCTTGTTATTTCTTTCATATAATGCTGTGAAGATGAAATGTTAGAGGATTTGAAGCAGATTTTAAAGATTAACTGAAGTATTCCTGTAATTTTAAATATGAAGAAATCGAAGTCAATGAAAGAGAACCAGTTTCTTGACATTTCTAAAATTTCAATATGATTCCCACTTGCTTTCAATTTCTGAGAGCAATCCAAGTTATTTTGAAAGATTTTCTATGAAGATGTATCAGTTTTCTGGCTATAATAAAATCTTCAAAAGCAAAATTATGAATGAACACATTAACCATTTGGAAAGCCTTTTAGCCAAAACCGTAGCTGCTACGCTCTAAACACTGAAAAATAAAGTTAAATAGACTCATTGAAATATCATGCAGGGGCCAGGGTGATGGCTCATTAGAATAAGCGCCTGCCTGGCAAGTGCAAAGGCCCTCAGTTCAATTTCGGTTCTGCAAAAAGAAAAAGAAAGGAAATAACATGCTGACAACATGTACTTCTACCACTACTAAAATAGTTGAAGTTATTTTTCTTATGGAAGTATTGTAATTTTTAAGACAAAAAGTCACATGTGGTGGTACATGCATAAAATCCAAACACTGTGGTAGGCTGAGGCAGGAAGATTGAAGGTTTGAGTCCAGACTCGGTAATGTCCCAGTTCAGTAAAAATCTATCTCATAATTTAAAACAAATGTGGGGGGTATGCTGGGGATGTAGCTCAGTGAGGAGGTCTTGATCTTAAACTCCAGTACCACCACTAGAAAAAAAAAAAAACTTGCTGTTCGAGATACTATCTTTTTTGCCAGTATAGGGTAGAAGAAGACTGATGAAAGGAGATGAGAGGCCTAAGAATGGTTCTGGTAGTTTTATTTTAATCTTTAAGGGAGTCCTTCATACTGTTTTCCATAACTGCTATACTAATTTGCATTCTTACCAACTGTAGGTAAGGGCTTGTTTTTGTTCACATTTTCAACTGTTTTTTATAATAATCCATTCTTATTAGGGTGAGATGATATCTCATTGGGGTTTTGGTTTGCATTTCCCTGAATATCCTACAGAAGTGGAACGAGCAATATTTGAAGAAAGTAATTTAATATAAGCATGTTCATGACCTAATGAGAAAATAAGCAGAAGTAAGGATCACAGTATAGAAGAAATAGGAACTTATAAACCATAATCCCGTCTTGTATATGTGCTCTATCTTCAACATTTGTAGTGATCCAGTTTCACCTGATAACTCTTTGAATGATGAAGAACTCACAAGGCAGCCACCCATAATACCATGATTTAAGGTAGTAATATAGTGGGCAAACTGCTCAACTCTCTCATAAATGAAGTTCAATAATAGAAACTAAAGCAAATAACAGGTTAAAAAGTCTTAAAATGAGATAAACTCAAAGAATCTGTTTAACATTATTTCTTAAAAGCCACAGCAGAAGTATCAGACAACATAACTTCACTACTCAAACTGAAAGCAGTTACTTTATACAAAAAATAAGAAGAGATTAAGAGTACTTACAGACATATTTTAGATGTAGACATTGGGGTTCAGAGAGCTTAAATTTACTCTGAGCCACACAAAAGCCCAGATTTTGTCTTTTGACTTCAAATGCCACATATTTTCAATATAAATTAGTTTTTCTATAAGAAAGAAACTAAACTTCCACTAAAAAATAATAGTTCAGAATGATGGGATGATAAACATGAATAATACAATAAAACTAGTAGATTTTGGGTCACATATTTGAATGTTGCAAAAACTTTAAACACCATTTAGAATGTTTTACTTTTAGATAAATGAGTAGGCCTTCATTGAAAAAAAGAACATTGAGGAGTAAGATGAACATTGATTTTATGAGAAGAGGATATTTATGGACTGGATATTGACAGCACTGCATCTTTCAATTCCATCAAACACACACAGACATATGCTGAGATTCAGTATCATTCTTGGGATTGTACTAAAGCAAGCCCACAAATATAGAGAGACTGGCACAAGTTATTTGTTTTGCTGTGGCCTTGGAAAAGTACTAACAGCACAGATAAAGGACGCATACAAAAAGACCACAGTACCATGATAATAAGAATAAGAACTTTAGTGTTGTGCTGAGCACAAATATGTCTGGAATGTTTCCTATAAAGCAATTAAAACCCATGTTATAAGTGCATTTAAGACTCAGTAAGACCAAATCCAGGGCTCTGTGCCAGTGAAGAAATGCACTAATATGATCCTGGTTGCCGGCTTACAGGAAGGAAAGAAGAAGAAATTGGTCTTTGCCTTTACAATTAGTGAGTCGGTATTTTCTTTGAATTTCTAACAGATTTACTGGCCGGTCATTTTAGCAGCTGGTATTCACAATAGGAGAATTCATGTGATATTTATTTTGTACACAGAAAAATGAGAAATTCTGCTACTGCTTTCAGTAAGACAAGTGCTCTGCAGCAAAGTCTCCAGGTATTTTCCAACATGAACAAAAATAAAGAAAATCTGTACCCTAGTGGAATCACCCAAAGCAGGAATCCTTCAGTTCTGGCTGTTTCATTTGTAACCAACAGGAGAAAACAATGAATTTTTATTGTTGCTGATTATAAAATATGACATTGATTACATGATATCACATATGAAAAGTGAAAAGTAATCAATTAAGATCTAGTCCCTCCCAAAGAATGAAAGTTCCAGCTCAATGAAATAGGCTAGTAACTGTCAGTATTCCAAAAATTTAAATGTCTCATCCTATTTTTTGATGGCACTAGGAATTGAACCAAAAGCCTTCACACTGAGCTACATGTCCAGCCCTTTTCTATGCTTTTAATTTTGAGACAGGATCTTGCTAAGTGGATCAGGAAGGACTCAAAAATTCAATCCTCCTGCATTTGTTCCCCACATTACTAAAATTACAGATACATAACCACATCTGAGTTTTCCTCTTCATGTTAAAGCTAGACTTTCTCACTTCTCATGACTGAGGAAGAAGCTATTTTCAAAACAGATTCAGTTTATATACCCTTCAAAATCTTTTTTTTTCCTTTATTCTCTTGTCATGACAAAAATATACCCCTTAGGTCTAACAGAGTCCAATAAAAGCAGAGGTGAGACAGAGAATTTGTTAATCTGATCAGGAATAGACAACTTAAGAAGTTTTTTTACAGGGAGAAAGAATTCAAGACATGTTTTATATACATACAGTCAATCAATGAGCTTTATTTTTGACTGAAGTAATGTGAAAGAAAATTTTATAACAACGTAACAGGAGAGTTTTTTTGCAATGGGTTTGCTGTGAGAGCACAGGTGTAGTGAAAACCACCACTAATTCAAAGCCAAAATGGGGAAGAAAAAGACTCCAATTAATATCATCATCAATGGAGACATGGACTCCAGCAAGTCCACCACCAGCAGCTATCTGATCTACAAATGTGGTGGCATCAACAGAAGAACCATTGGGGGCCAGGGAGATGGCTCCGTGGAATAAGCGCTTCCCTGGCAAGTGCAAGGGTCTGAGTTCAAACCCCAGTTCCACCAAAAAAAAAAAAAAAGAACCATTGAAAAATTTGAGGAGGCTTCTGAGATGGGGAAGGGTTCCTTCAAGTAAGCCTGGGACTTGGACAATCTGAAAGCCAAGCATGAGCGTGGTATCACCATTGGCATCTTCCTGTGGAAGTTTGAAAGCAGCAAGTATTATGTGACCATTCAAAGATGGTATCTCCAAGAATGGGCAGGCCCATGAGCATGCTCTTCTAGCCTACACACTGCGTGTGAAACAACTAATTGTTGGCGTTAACAAAATGGATTCCAGGGAGTCACCCTATAGCCAGAAGAAATACAAGGAAATTGTTAAAAAAAAAGTCAGCACCTACATTAAGAAAATCGGCTACAACCCTGACACCATAGCTATTGTGCCAAATTCTGGTTGGAATGGTGACAACATGCTGAAGCCAAATGCTAATATGCCTTGGTTCAAAGGATGGAAGGTCACTTGTAAAGATGGCAATGCCAGTGGAACCACACTGCTTGAAGCTTTAGATTGCATCCTCCCACCCACTCACCCAACTGACAAGCTTTTGCAGCTGCCTCTCCAAGATGTCCACAAAATTTTTGGTATTGGCACTATCTCTGTGTGCTGATGGGAGACTGGTGTTCTCAAACTCAGCATGGTGGTCACCTTTGCTCCAGTCAGTGTCACAACTGAAGTCAAGTCTGTTGATATGCACCATGAAGCTTTGAGTGAAGCTGTTCCTGGGGACAATGAGGGCTTCAATGTCAAGAACGTGTCCGTCAAAGATGTCCAGCATGGCAATGTGGCTGGTGACAGCAAAAACGACCCACCAGTGGAAGCAGTTAGCTTCACTGCTCGGATGATTATCCAGGACCATCCCGACAAGATCAGTGCTGGCCATGCCCCTGTCCTGGATTGTCACACAGCTCACATTGCTTACAAGTTTGCTGAGCTGAAAGAAAAGATTGATTGCCAGTCTGGTAAGAAGCTGGAAGATGGGCCCAAGTTTCTAAAATCTAGTGATGCTGTCATTGTTGACATGGTTCTAGGCAAGCACATGTGTGTCGAGAGCTTCTCTGGCTACCCACCTCTGGGTCATTTCGCTGTTTGCAACATAAGACGTCTACAGTTGCTGTGGGTGTCATCAAAGCTATGGACAAGAAGTCTGCTGGAGCTGGCAAGGTCACCAAGTCTGCCCAGAAAGCTCAGAAGGTTAAATGAATATTATCCCTGACACCTGCCATCTCAGTCTTATTCAGTGGTAGAAGACCAGTTTGAGAACTGCTTCTCCCAATTGGCCATTTAAGTTTAATAGTGAAAGACTGGTTAATGATAACAAGGCATCATAAAACCTTCAGAACGAAAGGAGAATGTTTTGTGTACCATATTTTTGTGTGTGGCAGTTTTAAGTTATTAGTTTTTAAAATCAATACTTTTTAATGGAAACAACTTGACCAAAAATCTGTCACAGAATTCTGAAACCCATTAAAGCAAAGTTTAATGAGAAAAAAACCAGGAGATTAACAATAATTAGTGCATTACATGTTGTTATCTTTAAAGTAGTTGCTTAGGGTACAAGATAAGGACATAAACATTTCTCCAATTACTATGAGGAAACAACTTCCTTTCTAATGAACTAAGAAACACTAATAGTACAACCGATTTGCATTTTTTCCTTTTCCCTACTGTCCCTTAAACCTTTTACCCATTCTAGTTCCCTTTTCCTTTTAAACTACTATTTCCCATTACATAATATCTATTGTACCACTGAGACCTTTTATACCTAATTTACACTTTCAGTTTTTCACACCAGGAAGACAATACAATGTTTCTAAAAGAGAGCTTGATTTACTTCACTTATGAATATGGTCTCAGGTTGCACCCATGTACCTATAAAAGTCTGAAGTTTATCATTTTTATAGCTGAATCATACACCACTGTAGGGGTCTCAGCCCAGGCACAGCATGGGTGAGACCATCTTCCACCCCCTTCGGACGCCCCCCACCACTCCACAGCACCTCCACCACCCCGTCTGCCCAATAGGAATTTCTGCCGCGTTCCGGGAGGCCCCAGACCCACTCCTAGCCCAGACCCAGTGATTGTGAAGGAGAGCTTCTTCTCCCCCCACTCCACCTTGCCCCTTCCAGGCACAGCTCAGGCCTAGCATACATGCCTGGGGTGTAACCCTGCAGCTACAATCCCTGCAGAGAGTGTAGAGGACAGA
>NW_004524733.1:5615860-5622541 GCF_000260255.1 Octodon degus
TGGAGAGAAAACATTCTCTCAGGCTTTCTCAGAGAGCACATTTTCCAAACAATGGCTGTGACTCATCCACATGGCTGACACTGACAAAGTTCTACAATCTGAGGTACAGGATCTCAGGATAAATCCTGAGCAGATTTCACTGACCTTATCAGAGCCAAAAGCTATAACTCTTTTTGCATAGGTCCTGCTGTACCTTGGTCTTAACCATCCAGAAGAAAAGTATAAAAACGAAGAAATAAATCCATGTTGTTATGTTCAGCTGTGGGGGACTCAGATCAACAAATTGTGACATTTTCAGTTAAGTGGAAGACCGGATACTATTATGGGATACTGGACTCTTTTGGAATATTTTGCTGAGTTTACACACCTATAATATTCAAATAACGGACCTTAACAAAAAAAGGGTATAGAGATGAACGCCCATTTTTTATCTGTTTATTCAAAGTGGTTAGTATAGATATATTGTTACATTCTGTTAATCAATAGAATAATTTGTTCCAATGTTGTTTGTAAATAAGATATCAAGTCTGCATCTTGTACAGCAATTAACCACTAAGAATAATGTATGCAGTATGTTGATTATTGAAACTGTCCTAGCGATTTGATTTGAAAGTGTCTCATTGCTATTTGTTTATCAATAAAATTATGGCAAAAAAATACTACGCTGTACAAAAATACCACACATTTTTATCCATTCTCATTTGATGGGCATTTGCACATTTTCCAAGATTTAGCTATTACAAATTTTGCTACTATAAAAATGAGTGTACATACATCATTATGACATGGCATTTTTAATTCTTATGGAAAGATACCATGAAGGGAAATAGCTGGGTGGAATGAGACTGCTAGTCCTAGTTTTTTTCATGAATCCCCACACTCATTTCTGAAGTGGAAGACAAACTTGAGGCCTTTACATGTTAGTGGGTACAACTAGAGGCTATATTCATAAGTGAAGTAAATGAGACCTACATCTGTAAACATCGCCCTAGTGTAAGAACCTGAAAAAAATAATAAAACCTGAAAGGTATAATAGATGTAGTAAAATGCAAAGAAACTGAACTTAAAGATTAAACAACAAAGATGAGGGGGGAAAAGATAGGAAAAAAAGGAAAGGGAGAAAGCCATGCAAGTATATACACAGGATAGCTGAGATGATTGTAATACTAATTTCCATCAGATTTTTTAAAGTAGCAGTTAATGATTAAAATTTTCACTTTGACTAACTCTATAGGCTAATATCTGTAAATTGAGCAACTACATTGAGACAGAAATGCAGAACACAATAACCATATTTGAATACCTCTTATCTTGTTTGCCTAAATGTGTACCATTTGTAATGTGCTATCAATTATTCTTATATTCTTTAAAATAAACTAAAATTGAAAGGAAAAAATTAAAGTTTCTTGAAAGAAAGTCTTAATGCTTAATTATTTGACCAGTATTTCATATCTATATCTGTTAACCTGAGCACAAGATTTGATGATAAAAATATGTAATATAACTACCAGTGTTAAATTTTATTCTTGTTTTGAGATTATGTAAAATATGTATTATTTTGTGTTACTATTTGTCTTAGTTTTTGCTGTTTGCTTTTGCTTTTTTCTATTTACTCTTTAAAATACAATAAAATAAATAAAGGGATTATGCCAGTCTAAACTTCCACCAACAGTGAAAAAAGGTTCCTTTTCCAGCATTCCTTTTTCCCCACAGCCACTCCAGCATTTGTTACTGGTTGATTTTTTGATGATAGTCACTTTGTGGAGTAAGATGGAATTTCAGTGTTGTTTTAATTTGCTTTTCTTCAATGATCAGTTATACTGAACATTTTTTCATCATTTGCATTTCTTCATCTGAGAAATCAGTATTCATCTCAGATGATAATTTATGGATTGGGTCTTTGAATTTGGGGGGGGGGTCTGATTTTTTTAAAAAAAAATTCAGACTACTAGATAGAAGTCCTTTCTCTGAGAGACAAATGGCTAAATTATTTTCCCACTCTGTGGGTTGTCTTTTCACTTTGTTGGTGATTTTTTTTCTGTCCAAATACTTTTTAATAAGATGAGATCCTAGATGTTGGTTCTTTGAAGTACTTAAGGTGTACTTCGTGTTTTGTTCATGAACTCTCTACCTACACCTGAGTTTTCAAGATTTCTACCTACTTTCTCTCCCAGTAGATTTAGTTTTGGTGTTTTAATATTTAGATGTCTGATCCATTTTGTTATTATTATTTTTTGTGGCATCAAATTGAAATCAGGACCTTGTGCTTGCCAGGCAGGTACTTATGCCACTGAGCCAACTCCCCAGCCTCTTTGATCCATTTTGATTTTAGTTTAGTGTATGGTGATAGAAATGTGTCTAGTTTTAGTCTTTGTTTTTTGTTTCTGTTTTTTATGTACTTTTTTTAGAGAAGGGCCTACAGGGTGTTCAGTATCTCACTACTAGATCAGACTCATAGCGATCCACCTGTTTACAGCCTCCAAAGAGCTGAGATTACAGGCGCGCACCACCATGCTCAGTCTCAATTGCTGTCTCAGCACACCCCGGGGGCCAGGCCTGCACGGCAGGCCTGGGAATTGAACCCCTGCCCCTGTGCCTGCTTGCAGGAACTTTAATCTAGTTTTAATCTTTGGCATATGAAGAGACAGTTTTTCTAGCAGCAATTATTAAATAGATTAGCTTTCTTCTAGCTAACATGCTTTGCCCGTTTGTCGAAGATAAGGTGGCTGATCATGTTTTTATTTGTATGTGCATCTTCAAATCTGTTCCTCTAGTCCTGAGGTCTGCTTTGTTTTGTTTTTGCCAGTACCCTGCTGATTTTATCACAGTACTTTGTAGCATAATTTCAATTCAGGGATTATGATGCCTCCTGCCTTGCCTTTGTTGCTGTGGACTGCCTTTGCTATTCCAGATCTCTTCTGTTTCCAGATAAATTTAAGGAATGTTTTCATTAGTTCTGTAAGATATGCTAATGCATTTTGATTGGGATTGCATTAAATGTATATAACAATTTTGGGAGTATGGCCATTTTCCCTATGTTATTTTCTATCCATGAACAAAGAATAGTTTTACATTTTCTGATATCCTCTTCAATGTCTTTTTTTAAGACTACTATAATTTGCAATATATAACTACTTTACACCCTTTGTTAGATTGATTTGTAACCATTTTACTTTTTAGATACTTATTGTGAAGGTTCTCTCTCAGCGAGTTTGTTGTTAGTGTTCAGAAATGCTATTGATTTTTTTAATGTACATATTTGGTACAAGGTTTCGCTATGCAGCTCAGACTCATAATTATCCTCCTGTTTTAGCCTTATCAGCACTGGGATTACAGTACTGTGCCACCAAGCCCAGTTTCAGTGGTTGGCCGGGTGGGCCTGCGGCAGGACTGGCACAGCATGTGGAACTCAGGATTGAACCCAGATGCTTTTGCTTGCCAGGAAGGAGCTTAGACTGCTGAACTATGTCCCTGGCCTTTTTTTGTTGTTGGGTCTTTCTCTGGCTTTGCTATCAGGGTAATACTTGCCTCTAGGATTAAGTTAGGGTGTATTGCTTCAATTTCAATTTATTAAAGAGTTTGGGCATATCAGTATTAAATCTTCTCAAAATTTCTTGCAGAATTCAGAAGTGAATTCAGCAGAAAATGATTTTTCCTTCACTGTTAGGCTGTTAATTACATTGTCATTTTTTTTTTTTTTTGGCAGAACCAGGGATTGAACTCAGGCCTTTGTGCTTGCCAGGCAAGCGCTTATTCTACTGAGCTATCTCCCTGGCCCCAAGCCATCTCTCTGGCCCTGCGCTTGCCAGGCAAGTGATTATTCTACTGAGGCCTCAATTTATTCTACTGAGCTATCTCCCCAGGCCCAATTTTATTGATTGATATTGGGTTATCCAGGATTATTGTATCTTCTTGAATCAGCTTTTGTAATTCATATTTATCTAGGAATTTTCCTACTTCTTCTGTTTTTCAAATTAGATGCTGATGATCATCTTAACTTCCACAGGATCTGTAGTGATTTCACCATTTTTATTCTTCATTGTATAAATTTGAATCTTTTTTTGATAAGATTGCCTAAGTGTTTATCAATTTTATTCTTTCAGAAAACCAACTTTTTTAATCCAATAATTATTTGCATTGTTTTCTTAATCTCAAATCCATTAATTTTTGTTTTTATCTTTATAATGTCCTCCCTTCTGTCATCTTTGGGCTTGACTTGCTGTTGTTCTTCTTGTAGCTGGAGGTGCAACATTAAGTTGTTTATACCTATTGTGTTTTCCTGATGTGATAATTCATCACTATAAATTCTCCTCTTAAAACTGCTTTCCTTTCGTCTCACAGGTTCCAGTTTGTGATATTCACATTTTCCTTTAATTGCAGATATCATTTATTTCTTCTGTAACTCATTGCATGATTTTATTTTATTTTTTATTAATTTTTAATGTATTTGGTTGTTGCAGGTTTTCACTATGTAGCTCTGACTCATAGTGATCCTTCTGCTTTCAACCTCCCCAGAGCTGGGATTACAGGCATGTGCCACCATGCCTGGACTCTGTCTGGCTCAACCCACTCCTAGGGCAGGGCTGGAATGGGCGTGGTGCCTGGAAATGAACTGTTCCTGCACTTGTTAAATTTGCCTGAGCAGGCTCTTTAGTCTGCTGATCTATCTCTCTGGCCATTGAGCTACATTTTAATAAAAATGACAATTATAACAATATTCTATTTAATCTCATGCTAATATTATATTATACTAGATTTCTATCATTAACCCACTAATCTGTTTCTAGGAAATATATGCACCCATTTTTGAATGTTGTGTGAAAAGCTTTACAAAGCAACATAAATTACCAAAAACAATTTTCTCAATCCAAGTACAACTGCCTAGTCATACACAAACATAATTCAAAGCAATACTGATTTTGAAACAGAAAAATGAATCAAATACTACAGAGTAAAATATCATAAAAAGAAATTAAAACTATACCTCTAGTACAACAAGAGCTGCACATACGTGAGTGAAAAACTTAGAACAAAATGCATCATTTTTTGACTTGTGGCTGGATTTCTGAAAATGCAATGTCTTTCTACTCCTGAGAGGGTATTAACTATGTTCATAGTTACTAACACTTGACAACATGTTGGTGCACTAAGAAATGTGCTATATACAACTATATTCTATTGTCATGTACTACAAGCTTTACTGATTCAAAAGTAACAAGCACTTTTCGAGATTATGGATGACACCATAGAGATTCATTTACAGTCAAAGACTTTGTAATTGTTTAGGAGAAACACAAAAATCACTTACTATTATGTAGTAAAAGCAATAAAATATAATTCTATGATGAAGGAAGTATAAACAAATTTCTATGAGAGGAAAGAAAAATGATTAATACTGATTAGGAAGGAATTATAAAGAATTATCAACATGCATTTTGCATAGCAAATCATAACAGAAAAATAAGATGGACAATTATAAATTTCCAAGAGCACTATCTAATATAGTAGATACTAAAACATGTGCCTACTGAACACTTGAAATGTAGCTAGTGGAAATTTATATAAGCTGTAATGTTATATATACAAAAGCTTTAAGGAGTGTAAAATATCTCACTAGAGCTGAAGAAATAGCTCAACAGTCTAAGCACCTGTCTGGCAAGTGCAAAGAGCTGGGTTTGATCCCCAGTACCATATGCTGTGTGGGCAACTGAAACCAGGCATGGTGGTGCATTTCTCTAATCTCAATGCTGGGGAGGCTTAGATAGGAGGATCACTATAAGTCCTAGGTGTATAGAATGACCCTGTACCATTTAAGTAAATAAATGATTTAAAAAGTTAAAATATTTCACTAGTACATATATAGATTACACATTCAAATCAAAATATGTAGGGTATACAGGATTAAATATCATGTTAATTAGCAGTGGGTGGTGGCATGCACCTGTAATCCTAGCACTCAGGAAGCTCTAGCAGGAAGATAAAATTCTGAGCATAGCTTAACCATCTCAATGAGACCCTTTCTTCAAAAATAAAAAGTAAAAATGACTATTTGTTCTGGTTTATATATAGATTTCCCCCCCCCACCCGAGCCTCATATGCTCATAGGTAGGGTTTTTGTCTGGTGGCTTATCGTGGGTGTGAGATACTAATCACTGGCTGGGCTTAAAGCTAAGTGTGGTGTTGGGAGGTGAACCCTGTTGGGTCATGATGAAAGTATATATACCCCTCCTGCCTCCTTGATTAATCTCTGTTTCCTGCCTGCCATGCCAAGACCAAGGCTCCTCTATAACGCAGTGCAAAATGTGGCTGAACAAATTTAGAACTCAGTTTCATCAACTCCCTCAACTGTTTGTATGTACTATAAGTAGTTTCACATTATCTGAATTTTCTGCTACCTCCCTGACTGTATTATGTTACAATTTCCTATTCTCCAACTTCTTTATATTGTCTTACACCTGGAGTTGAACAGTGTAAAACTAGTGCAGCTGTACTGGATATCTGAGTTACACAAGGAATTTCAGCAATTTTTTTTTTCAGAACCAGGGATTGAACTCAGGCCCTTGTGCTTGCCAGGCAAACACTTATTTTACTGAGCTATCTCCCAGGCCCCTCATTTTCAGTAAACATTAACTAAAGTTAAAATCAAATATCCCGGGGCTGGAGAGATGGCTCGGTGGTCTA
>NW_004524733.1:5622641-5623837 GCF_000260255.1 Octodon degus
AGGAAAGAATAATCCATCACGTGCAAGATGATGCAAGGATGAACAATGTGAGACGACTAGGCATCAATGAGAAAGAAGGAGTCAATACACATGACATTAAAAAATATGGGCAGAAGTAATAGCAGAAAATTTCCTAAATATGAGGAAACAATCTGACATTCAGGTAACTGAAGCATACAGAATGCCAAGGAACCTCAACCCAATGAAAAACACATCAAGACATATAATAGTCAAGATCCCAGAAATTCAGCACAAGAAAAATCTACTGTAAGCCTCTAGAGAAAAGAAGAAGATCACATTTAAAGGAAAGCCCATCAGAATTACGAATGAATTCTCTTCACAAACCATGCAGGCAAGAAGAGTATGGAGCAGAGTACTTCAGGTCCTCTATGAAAAAAATTCCAGCCGAGACTACTATACCCTGCAAAACTCTCTTTCAAGTTTGATAGAGAAGTGAAAAACTTTCATGAAAAAGAACAACTAAAGAATTTCGTGATGCCAAAGCCAACCTTACACAGGCTACTGAAAGATGTTCTAGAGAGGGACCAAAACAATCAGAACTCCACGAATGAGATCAGAAGCATCCAACTAAATAGGGTAAGCAATTAAACACAGGAGGAAAAAGGCGTAAACGACAACAGATAAATAACATGGCAACCGGAAGTCAATACACCTCAATTCTAACCATCAATGTAAATGGACTCAATTCACCAATTAAGAGAAATAGACTGGCACAGTGGATTAGGAAACAAAATCCAACAATATCTTGCATACAAGAAACATATTTAACTCATAGAGACATTCAAAGATAGAAAGTCAAAGGATGGAACAAAATACTACATGCCCCAGCACTTCAGAAAAAAGCAGGGGTAGCAAACCTATTCTCAGACAGTCTCAATTTCAAACCAAAAATGATCAAGCAAAATAAAGAAGGACAATATATACTGCTTAGGGGCAAAATTCAAGAGGAAGAGGTAACACTCATAAATATGTATGCACCTAAAACGGGAGCACCCAACTATATAAAGCAAATCTTAATGGGCATGAAAAATCTAATATCCAACACCACAATTTTAACAGGAGACCTTAACACACCCTTATCTCCAAAAGATAGGTCAACCAAACAAAAACATAGCAAAGAAATAACAGAACTGAACCAGAGTTTGAAACAAATGGACTTGGTGGACATATACAGA
>NW_004524733.1:5635337-5644078 GCF_000260255.1 Octodon degus
AAATAAATAAATAAAAAATTTAAAAAAAAAATCAAATATCCCTAAGCATTAACACCTAAATTATAAAAGTTATTAAAGGAGTAGAAAAACAAAGAGAAAAGGAGAACATACACCACATAACTACATAGCCACTGGGGGGAAAAAAAAACAGGATGGTACTAATGTAAAAAGAGACACAACAGAAAAGATAAAGATCTCCAGAAATGTAGAGTCAACTGATTTTCAACGAAAGCACAAAAAACATATATTGGAGAAAGGACAGTCTCTTCATGGTACCAGGAAAACTGAGTGTCTATGTACAGAAGATTGAAAAAGGACCACTGTTCTCTCACTTTTGATGATTGTCATTTCAAAAATGTAACAAATATGTGAACATAAACCCTAAAACTGGGAAACTACTAGGAGAACATACAGGAAACACTTCAGTATATAAGTACGGGCAATGATTTTTTTCTTTTTACAAGACCCCAAAGCTACCGGCAACAAAAGCAAAGGTAGAAAAACAGTATTTTATTAAGCTAAGAAGCTTCTGTGCAGTAAACAATCAACAGAG
Organism: Octodon degus; assembly: GCF_000260255.1. Classification (NCBI taxonomy): domain Eukaryota; kingdom Metazoa; phylum Chordata; class Mammalia; order Rodentia; family Octodontidae; genus Octodon; species Octodon degus. The sequence continues at coordinate 5,635,891 of NW_004524733.1, forward strand.
GGAATAAGTAACTTACTAAATGTGTGAAATATTTGCCCAGTATTTATTTCACAGCAGAGTAATATCCCAAATATATGAGCAAGAAAATTTTTAGACTACTATTTCAGTGTTAAAGGGCTTGCTAACTTTTCAACACTCCTCTTCACCAAATAAGACACAACTGGTTCTTTAGCAATACGAATATTTGGGCCAGCCAAATACCTCAGCGGATAAAAGCACCTGTAAACAGGAACAGGGGCCAGGGGTTCGATCCAGCAGCCTGCAGTGCCAGCCCTGCCCCCTGGGTGGGCTGACAGGGCAATTGAGACTGGGTGTGGTGGTTCACACCTGTAATCCCAGCTCTTGGAAGGCTGTAAACAGACAGATCACTACAAGTCTAATCTAGTAGTGAGACCATGAACACCCTGTGGACCCTCCCGTAAAATACAAAAAATAAAATAAAATATCAAAAGTAATAAGAATATTCAAAATGAATTGAAATATACCAAATACATTGTTAAGTGCGAGAGTTCACAATGATATTGCAAAAGAAATGAATGTGTCACCTTCAGGGCATGATGGGGATCTAATTCTTTACCTGGAAAACTGATAAATAAAAAAAGCAATGAACCATTTATTCAGTCTTTTCACTATCAACTGTATCACTCAGCAAATAATAAAGTAAATATCTAATTTTAATAGTTTTTTGACAGTTTCAGATAAATCAACCTAACATAACAAAATATCAAATATAAGTGATGAACATGAGTTGTTTACTCTTTCTAAATGCATTTAATTCTATTATAAATAATGTTAATATAAACATTAATACTGCTTCTATGAACACTTGTGTGAAATTTTTTTGCATTAGTGTGTTTTCATTTATCTTAACAATACACTTAAAAGTAGAAATTCCATGTATTATGTTAAATCTATGCTTACTCATTTGGAGAACTAAAGTCTCATTTCTCTGCCTGTCTTTCTATCTATCTTTGTCTGTCTGTTTCTCTTTGTTTTTCTTTCCCACTATATGCCTATGTCCCCCCTTTAACCCCTGTCTCTGCCTCTTCCCTCTCTCCTCTTTCTCCTTTCTCCCTTTCAGTGAGCCAAACCCAGGGCCTTGTGCATGATATGTATCCACTGTACCACTGGACAACAACTCTAGCCTCAAATATCCTGTTTTCTAAAATGATTGTATCATACTATATTTCTAGTAGAAAGCCTTGTGGGGTTCCTACAGACACCTGTCTATGTGAGTGCCTATATATGTATAGGTCCACAATGTTCTGTATTCTCACAATGGAATGTGATTTAGTCATACAAAAGAATGAAATTTGATACCTGTTTTAACATTAATGAACCTTGAATCCATTAAGCTAAATGAAGGAAGCCAGTGACAAAATATATAAAATGCCCAGAATAGGAAAATGGATACAAAAATAAAATTAGTGGTTGGCTTAGATTGGAAAGATTGAGAACAAAGTGTTAATTGCTAGTGGATATAGGATTTTTTCAGTAATAAAGATGTTCAGAAATTAGACTGAGGATATGATTTTACAACTCTCAGAACATGCAAATATGATAAGATGTGTAAATTAAATGGATAAATTGCAGCTAGATAAACTTAAAAAGAATGACACATTATTCTGATTTTTCTTTAGATAGTATAAATATTCTGCCCAAAAGTGAATGATTATTTAAAAACGTAGTAGCAATACTAATACTCGACAGCATAGAGTCTAAACAAAACATCAACAAAGAAAAAGTTATATACATAGTAAAGATAAAAATTTTCTAACATGATTTAATATTTGAATATGTATACTAAAGACAGAGCTTCAAATATGAGTCACACTTGTAAAAAATGAAGCAAACACACAACTATAATATGCAACATCCTCAGTGCTCCTTCAGAAGTTGACAAAACACTCATGAAGGACATGAAATATCATGAAAGATATGATGACAGGAACACTATCTACACAGCTTGGTATTTATACAATAGCTCATCCAATTACAGCACTATGTGCAGTCTTCTCAAGTGTATATGGTACAGTATCCAAGACAGAATATATGCTGAGTTATAAAAACATGAATGTCTAAAGAATAGCAATCTTTCAAGGTATATTATCTGACAATAATAGAATTAAAGTAGAAATCAAAAAGGGAAAGATACACAGGAAATCTCAATATTTTGGGAAAAAAGTTTGTACATAACACATGAATCACAGTAGAATTCTTGAAAACATATTCTGTGCTGAGTGTTGAACACAGAACTTAACAAATGCTAGGCAAGTGCTCTACCACTGAGCCATATGATCAGCCTCTCTCTCTCTCTCTCTCTCTCTCTCTCTCTCTCTCTCTCTCTCTGTATATATATATATATATATATATATATATAATGCATAATAGCTACAATCATCTTGGCTACCTAGTAGATATGCATATCGTGTCTTAAACATTTTACTTCACCTACCCTTTACTACATTCCCATTTCCCTTCAACCTAGATTCTCTTTCCATCTCCACAAAAATAAATGAGAATAAAATCAAAATATGTCAAAATGTGTGTCATATAGCTAAAATACCTTTAGTCAGGGAACTGAATCGTAAATGGATAATCTAAGGATATATTCTAAGAAATTACAGAAAAAGTAAAATAAAAAAGCAGAAAGAGACTGCAAGAAAAGCAAATGAAACTCAAAACAGAAAATTCAATGAAAACAAAAGGTGGTTCTTGGAAAACCTCAAATAATTATACCCCATTTCAAGCCAACTAAAAAATGATTTTGACTAGAAGTAAAAGGGAAAACATCATTATTAACACAAGATATCTTAGAATGTTAATAAGAGAACCAACTCCATGGTCATAAATTTGACACTAGGAATGTATTAATTCCTAAAATTCTATGACTTACAAAGCTCACCACAAATGAAACAGATAGCTTGAATCATCTCACAAGTATTAAAGAAATTGAATTCATTACTTAAAACTTTTTGCAATCATTCTGCATAACAGTTTCTTTTCTGGAGAACAGAAAAGAGGTATTTCCCATAATGTTTCATGAAACCATGATGATGTTAACATTAAAATCATATTAGGAGAGTCAGAAAAGAAAAAAAAATCTACAACCCAGTATCTCTCATGAATATAAATACAACAATTATCAATAAAATATTTTTAAAAATTGAGGCTACAAATACAGAGCACATCACTGAATAGGGTATGTTTCTGAAATGCATAGCTAGTTCAAACTTTGAAAATCAATGTAAGCCTCTCTACTAACCATCTAAAGAATAAAAAGTATACAATAAAACATTTAATAAAATTCAATTTTCTTTTTAAAATTAATTTTATTGAGAAACAAATAGCAATGAGACAGTTTCAAAACCGATTGTAGGATAGTTTCAATAATTAATACATTGCATATTGTTGTCTTCATAGTGGTTATTCATAGTACAAGATGTAGACATGATATCCCATCTAAACACTATTAGTAAAAATCTTTCTTCTCATTGAATTGAGAGAAAGTAGTTGTATATCTATCCTAACTATTTTGTATATGCTGATACAAAATGGTCATTCATTTGTATCCCTTTTTGTTTAGTTTTGTCAGAGATGGGTATTCCATTGCCATTTAAATATTGTAGTTGAGTGAGTTCAGCAAAGTAATCCAATATAGTCCAGTAGTCCATAATACTAGTGGGTTATCCTTAGGACTGGCAATGTCAGAAGTTGTTGACTTGAGCCTTTTACAGCTCAGCATATTAATATGGCTTTACTTTTCATACTTTGTTGTTTATACTTTTCTGCTGGCTGGTTAAGACCAAGATACAGCAACACCTATATAACAAGAAATGTAACTTTTATATCTGACAAGGTCAGTCAAATCCCCTCAGAATTTACCCTGAAACCCTGTACCGCTGTTTGTAGATCCTTTGTCAGTGTCAGCTATGTGGATGAGTCACAGCCATTGCTTGACCAATTTGCTCTCTGTGAAAGCCTGAGAGAATGTTTTCTCTACATATGACTCTCCTTAGGCACACTCTACATCATCAGTCACTTTCCTCTGTGGCCCCATAGTCTCCTTGATCAGAAAATTTGGGACACAACTGAGTTACAGGATGTTACATTCCAGGTTCTCCTATGACCTGAGTCCTCACTGACCTTGAAAGGCTAGGGCGAAATTGTTCACTGTCAATTTCACTTATAATAGAATTTCTAAACTGAGCGTGATGTGGTGAATTATATGGTGTTGTACCCTAAGTGCAGGTACCCAGGAAGAATAGGCAGAAATATGACTTGAACCCAGAAGTTGAAGGCCAGTTTGCACAATATAATGAGACCAAAAATTAAAATAAAACTTAGCAAACAAGAAATGATTTTCCACAACCCAGTACAAAATACCTATCAAAGCTACATAGTTTTTCTTAAAGCAAATCTACAAAATATTTCCTAGAACTAATTAGTGAATTTAGTAAGAGTATAGCATAGAAATACAGCATGCAAAATCCACTTAAAAATGAATAATCAGGGCTGTGGAGATAGCTGAGCAGACTAAGCACCTGCTTAGGCAAGTGAAGGGACCAATGTTCGATCCCTGGCACCACATGCCTGGCCAGCCCTACTTCCTGGCGTGCTGAGCTGGCCACTGGGACTGGTTATGGTGGAACACACCTGCAATCCCAGCACTAGGGAGGCTGAAAACAGGAGGATCACTACAAGTTTGAGCTGCATCGTGAAACCCTGCACACAAAATGATGATGATGATGATCATGATGATCATGATCATGATCATCATCATCATCATGATGTAAAAAATAAAAATAAAAGTGAATCCGCATAGATATATGGAAAAAAGTGATGGACATGTGTTTTCCTGAATAGTAGTGAAGTGCATGTGAAAACTGAAGCTAAAAAGAAATGACATTAACAGCACCAAAGGTAAATATTTCAGTATAAATCTAAAAAAATGATGTTTTATAACATTTTTACAACTAAATGATGATGGATTCAGCCAACATCAGAATTCTTTTGTTTGCCTCTTATCTCAGAAGGATAAGAAATCCCAAGTTAGTGGGTTGTTCTCTGAAATTCCAATTCAATGGAATCATGGCCATATATCTTAGTGAAAGTATTTCTGCTTTTGCAAGTAAGACATCTAGGCTAGCAGAACATGAAATCCTGAGAATAGGAAGCAAGTTTTGCTAATGGATAATAGTGTCCTGTTCACCTCCAATTTCACCCATAGATCTCCGAACCTGTGACTCTTGCATTAGAAAAACAGAACCACATACTCAGAGTATAATTAGGTCCCTGGAGAACCTAGCCCCAGCTCTAAAAATTACTGCCACCTAGCTGGTGTAGTAACAGTCAGCTTCAGGATGATAGAGATAAAGGCAAGATCAGCGAAGACAATAAACAGAAGCTCAATGCTGCATTTTGTTGGCTATGCAGTGAGTTTTTGGATCAGAAGCAATGTTTTGTAGAATATCATGACAGTGAATGAAACATTCTGCAAAACTACAGATGTTAGTTTTGGCAGAAGCAACTACATAAATCTGTATGAGTAAGTATCTATTACAATAAGGACAAAATATTGCCCCTTCCATGATGGAAGGAGTCCAATGTAACAACCTGTCACCAGGGAGCTGGATGATCCATCACCTGGAGAAACTGCCAATATCAGATATTCAATGTGTCTACTGTTGGCAGACTAAGCATTCAGAAATGGCTTCAGCTAGGTCATCTTTGTTAAGTAGAAATCTAGCTCACTGAACTCCTGTATAATTGTATCCCTGCCACCATGGCCACTTTGTTAAAGAGTCTATTGGGCAAGAACAGAAATGGCTGGGGAAAGATACACACTGGAATTATATGTTATGGCTTACACTTAAAGTGCTCCATCTCCACAAAGTCACTTGTATTTGGAAGGTGACAGGGCCATGTGGGTGCTGCAATCATGAATGAATTTATTTGTTGATGAGTTCAGTAACCAAATGTACTATTAGGAAGTAGGACCTATTTAGAGGTGGGCCAATGCAGGAGTGACCGGGAAGGGTATATCTCCCTCCAAGGCTCGACATTTCTCTCTGCTTCTGCTCTGGGTTGTCATGCCACTCTGTCATCCTATACCTACTATGGAGTCAGCAGACCATGGACTGAAATTGTGATCCCAAATAAACTTCTCGTTCTTTAAGCTGAAAGTATCATGAGTATTATTTCTCAGTGATTGGAAAGTAACTATGAAATTATAGAACAAGTTGTTCTAACCAGTTGATTATTAAAATCCTTCACTGTTGAGATGTTTTGATGAGCAGTCACATGGGGCACAAAAATCTATGCTTTTGGCTTATGTGGAAAAGTTCATTCATATGCCTCTTTGCCTACATTTCTTGGTCATCAATTTTCCAATAGTGTTTGTTCCTTATATATTCTTATCTGTGAAATACATCTCTCCTTTTTAATTTTCTAATGGAATTCTTTGAGGTTTTTGTACTTATGATTTTGGAGAGATATTGCATGTATTCTAAATACTAATCCTATGTTGGTTTTATGATTGACAAACATTTACTTCCAATCTGTAGCTAGTCTTTTTATCCTATTACCAAGGACTTTCACAAAACAAGTGTTTTATTATTTTTAAGTGTTTTTTTTTTAATCTTGATGAAGGCTACCTCACAAGTAATTCCTTTCATGATTGAGCTTCTGGTATAAAGTGTCTGAAATCCGCACCCTTAGTACTAAAGATTTTCCCCATTTTCTAAATGTTGTATGGTTTTTATTTCACAATTAAACCTGTAATGCATTTTTAGATCACTTCCTTAGGTATATTTGGGTCGTATGCTATAGATATATAATCTTTCCATTATCATTTACTGAAAAGGATGTTTTCTTCCATCAAATTGCTTCTGCTTCTTTGTCAAAAATTATCTGGATCTATTTTCATTGATTCTCTCTTTGATTTCACTATGTGTCATTCCTTCTCCATTACTACATCTATCCTAATTAGCCATAGCTATATACTAAGCCTTACTTTTAGAGTGATTCCTCCCACTGCACTTTTTTTTCAATGTTCATTAGGTAAGTGTTAAAGTATTTTGTGCTAATCTAGAACCTAAATGCAGGATGAATACATGTAAGTATTCATCCCCAAAGTCATAAAATCATGAAAATAAAATGATGGGGAAAAAGCTTAATGTCATGTTAATTAGGGCTGACCATAAAGCTCAGCAGACTAAAGCACCTGCTTAGGCAGGCACAGGGTCCTGGGTCTCATCCCCAACATTCTGTGTAGGCCCCAACCCCAGGGCACACTGAGATGGTGACTGAGCTTGGGCATGGCGGTGTACTCCTATAATCCCAGCCCTTTGGAGGCTAAAAACAGGAGAATCACAAGTCTGATCTACATAGTGAGACCCTGTACTAAATATCTATTTTTTTAAAAAAAAAGTCATGTTAACTATACAACACTAGCACTGAATATTCAGTACAAAATCTGACATCAATACTTTTTAAAACATATAAGACATTTTAAGAAGCAATTCAGTAGATGAATCTTCACATAGAAAAACAATAATTTTCACATAAAATCTTTCTACATCATCTAATGTATAAATGCATTGATTAATACATTTGAAACAAATATAAGGGTTTTAATTCATAATAGGTTAAAGTCCTTCTGGAAGTAAATGCTTATAACACACTGAAATACAAGCTAAGAAACATAAATGTGATAAAATTTGAAACATTTTCTTTCCTGTATAAAATATGAAGGTGGATGTGGTAATACATGCCTGTAATTCTAGTACCACCACAGGAAGCATGAGCATCACAAGTTGAAGCTTAGTCTATGCAACTCAACAACTTAATGACTTCATCTTAAAATAACAAATGAAAACACAGAGGATGGATCTCAGTGTAAAGGCCCTGAATTCAATCCCCAACATCAAGAAAAAAGCTGAGCTGGGATTGGTGACTCAGGCCTATAAATTCAGCTGAGACTGGAGAAATGCAAGTTTGAGCTTGAAAACGTAGGGAGATCCTGCCTCAAAAAAGTAAAAGAAGGGCTGGCAAGATAGCTCAGTGGACTAAGCAATTGCTTAAACAAGCACAGGGACCAGAGTTCCGCTGGGCACACTGAGCCGGCTACGGAGTTGGGGCGTGGTGGTGCACACCTGTAGTTGCAGCACTGAGGAGGCTGAAAACA
>NW_004524733.1:5644304-5647310 GCF_000260255.1 Octodon degus
AAAATTTGGAAAGAAAAACCAAACAACCCCTTACATGCTTCATATTTTAATAAGTGCACATGACTAAATCTTTACTTACAGATCTTATCTCCTTTTATGCCTTATCACCCATTTGCCATTAAGATAATTTATATAAAATTCAGGTTCTGTTAAAGTGAATTTTTTCTACAATAATTATTTCAAGAAATTCAATTATGGATCTTATGACATCTCAGAGCAGTATCTATTATGCAGTCTCTTGGATTTGCAGATAAATTCTGCAAGGCTACACAGAGTTCAGTCTTACAATTGTTCAGGTCTAATGGTGCTTAAATATAGCCTTGTGTTTAAATTTTAATTTTCTAAAACAAGAAATCCTGTAGATTTAAACAGCTGTAATCCAATTTATGAACATTTTCAATTATTTTCTAAGCAGCAGACAATATCAAAATAACCACAAAGTAAATTAAATAGAATGAGAATTTAATATTTTAATTCAGTCTATTGATGAATTAATAGCTGAATGAAAGTTTGGACATAAGCCAGGGTAGAAGAGAAGCATAACTGGAGGTGTCAACAGGGATATGTCTTTGGAGGGTGTATCTCAGGCTCTGGCTCTACTTTTTACTCTGCCTCCTGGCTTTCATTAATTGAGCAGCTTTCATCAATAGTACCCTTCCCCCAATATGTTTATACCTTAGTATTAGCTGACCATAAAACAAAACAATGGGCCAAGTAAACTTTTTCTCTTTTAAGATATAGACGTCAGATATTGTGTCCCATCCAGGAAAAGACTCACTAATATGATATCCAGTTTACCTATCACACCTACTAAAATCATACTACTTCTTACGGCTACAATTAAAGCAGGATTTCAGCAGAAAAAAGGTGAAAAAACATGTCCGATTTAAATCTACTTTTTTTTTTTTTTTTCAGAACCAGGGACTGAACTCAGGCCCTTGCACTTGCCAGGGAAGTGCTTATTCCACTGAGTCATCTCCCTAAATCTACCTCTTAATACACATTAAAGGAGAACTTGCAGTACTTTAGTACAAATTCAATAGTATTAGCAGAAAATATGGGTAGTATTAGCATAGGATGTTGTATAAATAAAAAAGTCATATAAAAGACAAAAAACTTTTAAAAATTCAGCTTCAGAACTCTAATATAAATGTGACTCAACTAAAAATCATCAGAAGTATGGGGTATATGCAGAACTTTCAGTTAATAGAGAAATACCAATTGTATATTCTATAAGTTCACAATCCAGTGAAAAAATGAAACATATAAATAACTAATTATGATACATGGTAGATTTTTGTAAGTGTTATAATAGAGTGATCTACAATATGAAATACAAAGCTCTAAAAACAATTTCTTACCTCAAAGAGTTCACAACTACTTGTGAATCAGTCAACACATTTAAATATATACTGAACTGTTAATCTTCCTGTAATGTGGTTTATGAATTCAGAAAAATTGTACATATTTCAAAAATAAGCATATTGTAACTTTAAATGATGCTGTATATATTTTAACACACTGATATATTTTTAAATAAAGGAAAACTAGTTTTCTTATAAAACATTTTGTAATGTACTGTATATATTAGGAAGTAAAAATATTCAGTTAAATTATTAAAATATAAATATTAAAAGTTAATAGTGGATAATAATTCATTTGTTTATCAACAAATATATGTCTGCTGTATAAAGTATCACTTACAAAAAGCTGATAACTTTTTGAGAACAAAACAAGTATTCCTGACCTACAGTTTTTATGACCCAAATGTGTTGTTTGAAATCATCTTTGTGTATAAAAGAACAGGCACGCAGGTTTAATTTGAGGAAACTTCCCATCAAGTAGCATTACGACTATCATAAAAAGAAAACTACTTGTAGAAATACTACAAGACTTTGAATATATGAAAGGATGTTCAACCTCACTAAGAACAGAAATGTAAATTAAAACCACAATGAGATAGTAATTTTCAAATGTATTAGCAAAAATGCAATGTGTGAAAGTACAGTATGTTAGTGGACGTCAAAGAAACAAATTAAGTTCCTGGTGCAAGTATAAATTGTTACAATCTCTACAGAGGACATTTTCACAATATGTATTAAGATGACAAAATTACATATCACTCAAACAAATAACTCCATTTCTAGAAATTTACCCTAATAATAGTACATATCCAAAATGACCCCATACAAGATTATTCACTGCAAAAGAGCATTACTAAAACACAGAAAACAAACTCAACATCCCTGAGCACAGAATTGGTTAAATAAATTACGACTTATCTATATAAAGAAATAGTGTTATCTAGCCATAGATTTTCATGTGCTATTATGAAATAATGGGAAACAAACTGTAGAAAATATATAAAAACAAGTGAAAATAAGAACATATGAACATGTTTGTAATTGTCTACACTTGAATAATTACATTTCTCTACAAGTAAAAATAAGAATTGTTAACGCTGTCTCTGGAAAAGATTACTGTGTTTCTGGGTCCAAAGAATAGGAGACTTTTTATACCATACCCATAAATCTCAAATTTGGGGCCACATAAATATATTACTTAATCAAAAAAGTGTAGGAGAATAGGAAAACCAGAAAGTCCAAGGCAACATATCTTATCTTCTAATGGAAATTATTATAGCTAATTTTCCTTTGTTAAAAATATTGGAGGACATTTTAAAAATGAAGACACCATTTTAGCCAGACCACAAAATAACCAGTCAGGAGATCATATTTTTTCATGGTATTATGGAAAGTTTCTCTACTGAAATTAATTTATTAGGTACAAGAGATCTTTACTTTTTCACATCACCTAGCTCCAAAAGACAATATTTAGTAACAGAAATAATATTCTGAAATAAATGAATGAATAATTTTGATACATGTGTCATTTTTAAAACAATATAAGTGAAATACATTATGTTTTTCATTCATTCATATCAAATTTAATCCTCTCTCTCTGTCTCTTTCTCTCTCTTTCTCTCTCTCTCTCTCTCTCTCTCTC
>NW_004524733.1:5647410-5648568 GCF_000260255.1 Octodon degus
GTACAGATTTATTACAATATCTATCAAACTACCATGGACATACCTCACAAAGCTAGAGAAATCATTCCTAAAATTTACCTGGAAGCAGAAAAGACCTAGAATAGCAAAGGCAATTCTGGGCAATAAAGACAAGGCAGAAGGCATTACAATTCCTGACTTGAAATTATACTACAAGGCTACTGTGATAATCAGCATGGTACTAGCAACAAAATAGACCTCAGGATCAATGGAATAGATTAGAAGACACTGAAGCCCCTACAAACACACTCAGCCTCCTTATCTTTGACAAAGGGGTGAAACATACTCACTTGAAGAAAGATAACCTCTCTAACAATGGTGCTGGAAAAACTGGCTTTCTACATGCCAAAAACTAAAACATCACCCAGGTCTATCACCATGAACTAAACTAAAATTAAAATGGATTAACGATCTAAACATTAAAGCAGAGACACTAAATCTCCTGGAAGAGAAAGTGGGAGGAACTCTTGAAGACATAGGGATAGGCAGAGTTCATGGACAGAAATCAAATCGCACGGGAAACAGGTGAAAGAATTAACAACTAGGACTGCTCTTACTGAGAAGTTTTTTCACATCAAAAGAAATTACCAACAAAGTGAAAAGGCAAACCACAAATTTGCAAAAAATCATGACAAATAAGTACTCAGACAACAGTCTGCTCTCTAGAATCTATAAAGAACTAAAAAACACTAGCGTCCCAAAATTTAAAGACCAAATCCAGAAATGGGCATCCTAGATGAACACACACTTCTGAGAGGAAGAATTTAAAGAAGCAAACAAATATATGAAAAACTGCTCCACATCACTAGCCATCCAACAAATGCAAATTGAAACAAAATTGAGATATCATCTCACCCCAGAAAGAATGGCTATCATAAAGAAATCACCCAACAACAAATGTTGGAGAGGCTGTGGGGAAAAAGGAACCTTTCTCCACTGCTGTTGGGAATGTAGACTGGTGCAACCGTTATTCAAATCAGTATGGAGACTCCTTAGAAAAGTGGGACTGGAAAATCCATTTCAACCAGCTATTCCTCTACTGGGAATTTTCCCTGAGGATCTGAAAACATCATATCATAGTGAAATATGTGTGCCTATGTTTATAGCTGCAGGATTTGTGATAGCCAAATCTTGGAAACA
>NW_004524733.1:5648668-5649413 GCF_000260255.1 Octodon degus
TATAGCAGCACAATTTGTGATAGCCAAATCTTGGAAACAACCAAGATGCCCATCACCTGAGGAATGGTTGAAAAAGTTGTGGTATTTCTACACCGTGGAGTATTATTCAGCTATTAAGAATGATAAACTTCAAGCCTTTATATTGAGGTGGATGCCACTTGAACATATACTCATAAGTGAAATAAATCTGACACACATGTGCAAATATCATATAGTCTCCCTTGTATAAGAACTCAAAAGAAGAAATACAAATAGAAAGGTATAATACAAGTAAAAGGAAAGCAACACCTCAAGGACTAACTAGCCTTGAGAGGAAAAGGAGAAGAGCTAGAAAACATGAAAAAGTCAAGCCATACAGTTATACGTAGAAGATGGGCAAGGCAATAATCCTGAGAATCTTCAAGATGTTTTAATCTAGCAGTAAATTGGAAAGTTTCTCACCATGACTAACTATATATACTGATACCTGTGAACTAAGCAACTGCACCACAGATGGTAATTTGTAATAGTAGTTTCATGCTTGGAGTGCCTGTCATTCTGGTCTTCTGAATATAGGCTGCTTGTCATGGCATGACAGTTGCTGCTATGATGTTTCTCTGGTAGATGTTTGTTCAAGAAGAAGGGGGTGGTGAATGAAAGTAAGAGACAGGAAAACTTATAATGTTGGACTGTCTTTCTTCAAGGTTGTATATGGTGAGATTTTTGGACTTATGTGTAAACGTGAGAAGTATATAATTCTTTATGC
>NW_004524733.1:5652814-5654920 GCF_000260255.1 Octodon degus
ATAAATAAATAAATAAAAATTTTCAAATTGGCAGAAGAGTTTCAATAATTAACACATTGCACACTGTCTTCCTAGTGGTTAATTGCTGTACAAGATGCAGACATGATATTCTATTTGCGAACACTATTACAACAAATTCCTCTATTCGTTAAGATAATGTAACTATATATCTATCTTAACAATTTTGAATACACAGATACAAAATGGACATTCATTTATATATCCTCTTTTTTGTTTAGTTCTGTCATTTGAATATTTTAGGTGTGTGAACTCAGCAAAATATTCTAAAAGAGTCCAGTAGTCCTTAACAGTATTGGGTCTTCCGATTGACTGGCAGTGTCTGACCTGAAATTATACTACAAAATTACTGTGATAAAATCAGCAGGGTACTGGCAAAAAAAAAATAAGTAAGAACCATCAGAACATATTTGAAGGTGGAGACACAACTAAAAAACACAGTCAGCCACCTTATCTTTGACAAAGGGGCAAAACATGTTCACTAGAAGAAAGCTAATCTATTTAATAACTATTGCTAGAAATACTGACTCTTCATATGCCAAAGACTAAAACTAGTCTCATTTCTGTCACTATGTACTAAAATAAAATCAAAATGGATCGAACATCTAAATATTAAAACACAAAAAATAAATCTACTGAGAGAGAAAGTAGGTAGAAATCATGTAAACTTAGATGTAGGTAGAGAGTTCATGCACGAAGCACAAAGTACACATTAAGTACTTCAAATAATCAACAAGTGGGATCTCAGCTTATTAAAGTCTTTGGATGGAAAAAGAAATGAGCAACAAATTGCAAAGATAATCCACACAGTGGGAAAATAATTTAGACAATTGTCCCTCTATCCTATATAGAAAGAACTTCTATCTAGAACATATAAAGAATTAAAAAAAAATCAGATCCCCCCAAAAAATTTTAAAGACCCAATCCAAAAATGAGCATCTGAGATGAATACTCCTCAGATGAAGAAGTGCAGATGGTAAATAAATACATCAAAAAAGTTCAACATAATTGATAATTCAAGAAAAGCAAATTAAAGCAACATTGAGATTCCATTGCATTCCAGAAAGAATGGCTAACATCAAGAAATAAATCAAGGGGGGAATGACTCAGTGAAATAAGCGCTTACCTGGCAAGGGCAAAGGTCTGAGTTCAATCCCTTGTTCCAGAAAAAAAAAAAACCAAAAGAGCAAAAGTTTAGGGGCCGGAGAGAGGGCTCAGTGGAATAAGTGCTTCCCTGGCAAGCGCAAGGGTCTGAGTTCAATTCCCGGTTCCGGAAAAAAAAAAGTAAATCAATCACAAATGCTGGAGGGGCATGGGGAGAAAGGACCCCTTCACTGTCGGTTGGAATGTAGATGAGTGCAATCTCTGTGAAAATCAGTGTGAAGATTCCTCAAAAACTAGGATTAGAGATCCCATTTGACCCAGCTATTGTCCTGCTGGTTATCTTCCCAGAAGAGCTAAAACCATCATAGCACAGTGATATGTGCACCTATGTTTATAGCAGCACAGTTTTTTAATAGCTAAACAAAATTTTTGGACAGAAAAAGCAATGAGCAACAAATTGGAAACAACCCAAATACACATCATCTGAGGAATGGCTAAAAAGATACATGGTATTTTTGTACAATGGAGTACTACTGAGCTATAAAGAATGATGAACTTGAGACCTTACAGATGCTATTGGTTGCTCATTTCTTTTTCTGTCCAAAGACTTTAATAAGCTGAGATCCCACTTGTTGATTCTGTGAAGTACTTAATGTGTACTTCGTGGTTCGTGCCTGAACTCTCTACCTACACCTAAGTTTTCATGATTTCTACCTACTTTCTCTCTCAGTAGAATTATTTTTTGTGTTTGAATATCCAATTACACTTATGGAAGCAGTATGTTTTTGGTACCAGGAATCAAAGTGAGGACTTTGCACTTTGCAGGCAGGCACGTGTGTTGCTAAGTTATATCCTCAGCCCTGGATGCAACTTGAAGTCATACTCATAAGTGGAATAAAACAGAGTTGCATTTATAAACATTCCATTTACTCTACAGTGTAAGAAGCTGAAATAGTAAACAAGATCTAAAATTTACAGTAGATA
>NW_004524733.1:5664500-5674862 GCF_000260255.1 Octodon degus
TATTTTTAAAATATATTCTAATTTTTAAATGTCTTATCATATTCTGTAGGGACTTAAAGTTCAACATATCAATACTTGATGAAAAATACCTGTTCCATTTTATGCCTAAGATGTTTGATATGCAAACAGATAGTGAAGTTAAGCTTAACAGCCTAAATTGTATGGTAATAACAATAACTTTGTCTTGTGGATGGTTAGCAACCTAAGTTTGCAGACCAAAATTAGAGAAAAAGGAGGGCTGCAAGGAAAGCCAACATTTTGGCCCTAGCCTTCTAAGGTCAATTAAAACTCAGGACGTGTGAGAACCTGTACTGTAACGTCATGTAATTCAGTAGTGTCCCAAATTTTCTGATCAAGGAGATTATGGATCCAACGAGAAAAGTGATTAGTGATGTAGAGTGTGCCTAAGGAGAGTCACATGGGGAGAAAATATTCTCTCAAACTTTCATGGAGAGCACATTGGCCAAGCAATGGCCGTGACTCATCCACATGGCTGACACTGACAAAGATTCTACAATCTGAGGTACAGGATCTCAGAATAAATCCTGATGGGATTTCACTGACCTTATCAGACCCAAAGGCTACAACTCTTGTTGCATAGGTCCTGCTTTACCTTGGTCTTAACCATCCAGCAGACAAGTATAAAAACGAAATATAAGAAGTAAAGCCATGCTGTTATGTTGAGCTATAGGGGACTCATGTCAACAATTTCTGGCATTGCCAGTGAAGCGGATGCCCCAATACTATTATGGGCTACTGGACTCTTTTAGAATACTTTGTTGAGTTTACACACCTATAATATTCAAATAACGGAACTTAACAAAAAGAGGATACAGCTGAATGTCCATTTTGTTTCTCTGTATTCAAAGTGGTTAGGATAGATATATAGTTACATTCTCTTAATGAATAGAGCTATTTGTTCTAATGGTGTTTGTAAATAGAATATCATGTCCATATCCTGTACAGAAATTAACCTCTAGGAAGAATGTATGCAATGTGTGAATTATTGAAACTGTCCTACGAATTTAATTTGAAACTGTCTCATTGCTATTTGTTTATCAATAAAATTATAGGAAGAAAGACAAAAAGATAGTCAGACAATGTAAAGTTGAAAAAATAACAAAATGAGTATTAAGGAAGAGGAAGAGCATCACAGCTGTGAGAGAATTGGGAAAGCAAAAGTTTGAAGGATGGATACAACGGCAGCATGGTATTCTCATGCCTAGAAAATCATGGTGAAGCTCATTAATTGGTGCACTTAATATGACTGAATTACAATAAAATGTCAATATCGATCTACTATATTGTTTAAAAGTAATATCATACAACACTATGATTAATATATATTATTAAAGTTACCCATCATGCTAAAAAAACAAAACAATACTGAGATCCACCTTACTCTAGTAGTAGTGGATAATATTAAAAATTCACAAAACAGAAAGGCTGGCAAGGTTGTGGGTAGAAAGGAACCCTTCTCAATTGTTGGTGATAATGTAAACTATGACCATTATGAAAATAGATGTGGAAAGTCCCTTAAAAGCTAAATAGCCAGGGAGATGAATCAGTGGAATAAGTGCTTCCCTGGCAAGTGAAAGGGCCTGAGTTCAATCCTTGGTTCCACACAGCCCCCCAAAAAAAAAGCTAAACCTAGAAATTTCATTTGACTCAGCTATGCCTTTCCCTTTTATCTTCCTGAAAGAGTTAAACTCATATTATTGTATTATATCATTAGCCATGTTTATAAAAGCACTGCTGACAATAACTAATCTATGGAAGCAGCTTACAATGCTCAACAACAGATGTATGGCTAAAAAAAATTTTGTTTATCACACATTAATAGCCTCAATTATAGAAATGTTAGGTAAAATAATTAATTTACAAAATGTAAAAGGTCATAAGAATTAAGTTTCATGTCTATGAAGGAAATATTCAGTGTAATATTCAGTATATTCACCTGAGAGGACAAGAATCCTGTAAACAGTATTCTATGTAAGCACTACCCTATTACCAAATCTAGGCAAGGAAATCACAAAAGAGAAAAGATATATAGAAAAGTAGGGAAAAAGATAAAATAGCAGAACAGTATGTACACAAAAGTAATTCTAGTTATCAAATTACATATAAAGGATAATATATCATGAAGAAGTGAGGCTTAGACCAGAATTCAAGATTTATTTAACATTTAAAATCAATCAATGTAATTTGCTACAATAATAGAACAAAATAGAAAGCACCATATAATCTCTATTCATACAGAAAAAAATCATTTAATATAAATTACCACTTCTCATGAAAAATGCAGTTTCCTTCACCTGATAAAGCACATCCCTTACAACCTAGAGCTAATAGCAGAATTTATCCATGGAACACTTATGAGATCTTTGAAGCGATTTATGTTCCCATTTCCAATCTGCATACTTGTTATTTGTTTTCTTTACCTTATTGCCATTGCTGGAACCTCAAATTCAATATTCAATATAAGTGGTGAGAGAAAAATAGTGAAATCAGACATCTTTGTGTTGTTTCTGTTGTTCTTTAGAAAACATTCAGTCTGTTACTATTATCAAATGTGATCTCAGCTGAGTGATTCTCAATGAGTAGGTATATTCTCGGCTTTCCCATCACTTGGACAAAATGTCTGACAAGAATGACTTCAAAGAGGAGAGGTTTGGGGGCCAGGGAGATGGCTCAGTAGAATAAGCACTTCCCTGGCAAGCACAAGGGTCTGAGTTCAATCCCCAGGTTCCACCCCCCCAAAAAAAGAGGAGAGGTTTAGTTTTGGCTCATGGTTTTCATAGTATTTAAAAAAGAAACTTAAGTATTTCCAACTTAAAATAGTATAGGCTAAATATTCCCATTCCAAAGAGGAAGAATAGGGGACTATAATGGAAACAGACCAAAACAAAACTGACCAACAGAGAAAAAAACTAAATCCTATACCTCCAAGTCCTATACCCCAGGACTGAAAAGAAAAATTGAAGGGGCTTCGAGGGCCCTATCCCTAATTTCTTGATAGTTGCAACCCATATGGCCTCTCTTTTGGGTTGGTTCTACTCACTACCAGTAATATTTTTCTCAGCAGACATTTCATGTTTCTGCCATCTTCAGCTTCATGGGAGTATCCATTTTATGTTTATCTTCACTCTCACAGCTTCATGAATCACCCTCTCTTTGGCACCAACTTTGCAGAAACTTCTTTTGTGGTGAAAATGAAAATTGTTTTCAAATTATTCTCCAAGCACACTGCTTGGAATCCTAGGCTTTTGTTTGAAATTTGGGTAGAAGCCTCCATAACATTTAAATTCTTCATGCCTGAGAAAGGAGCACTCATGAATGAACTTAAAGTCTGCTGCCAGCTTTAGTACTGCCCTTAACCCCTTGGGCCATGGCTGCAGTGTCCTTGGAGTGCCTGAATGGCTGAACTTGGGGAAACACACCCCTAGTGGCCCTGAATAAGCACAATGCCCTGAAGTTCGTTTCTCAAAGCAAAGTGCCTTGAAAGAGTCTGCCCTTTTAAGCCCTTTAGCAGTTGAAGGGTGGTTTGTGGCCAATTCCTCAGGTGTCTTCAAGCCATCTAGCCTATTTTCTTGGTATAAATTATGTGGCTTGTTTGTAATGCTAAACTTTTCAGCTGCAAGGCTCTCTTTGGCACCAACTTTGCAGAAACTTCTTTTGTGGTGAAAATGAAAATTGTTTTCAAATTATTCTCCTTTAGCTTTTGCTCCTTATTGTCACTATATACCTGCCTAACTGCAAAAAGGTATCCATGTTCCAAATTGACTATTGGGCTGCCTTGAAATTTCCTCCACCAGATCAATTAGTTTGTCACTTCTAAATTTAGATGCATACTATGTTTCAGGATATAGTAAAACATAGACAAAATCTTTACCAAAATCATTCATGCATACCTTCTGGTCCAGTTCCCAATATAATTTGCATTCTCAACTGAAACCTCTTGAAGTTCACCTTTACAGTTTACATTTATATTAGCATTTTGGTTTTCTGAGCTCCCACAAGAATTGTCCATCAAACTATGCTTAAAATATTCTAAGACTTTTCTAGCTAACATCTCCAAATTTTTCCAATGTCCTCTACTAATGTAACTGCAAGGAGGTTTCTAAATCATTATGCTCTGCAACTGTCCAGTTCTGAAGTGAACATTTCTATGTTAGTTTTGGCTTTCTTGTTGCCAGAACAAAATATCTGATGCTCACAACCAAAAGGAGAAGTTTATTTTGGCTCACAATTTTCAGAGGAGTCAGTCCATGGGTGGCGGGATCTCTGTCACAAAAAGCATGCCAGACGGGGATGGCAGAGGAAAGCTGCTCACCTCATAGCAGCCAAGAAGCAGAGAGAGAAAAAAGGAGTGTAACAAGAACACAACCTTCCAGGTCACATCCACATTGACTGACTTCTCCAAACAGGTTCTAGCTCTTAGCAGCACATGAACTCATCAGTGGATGCACTTACTGATGAACACAGAACTCCAAAATCCAATCATTCTTCAAAATCTCCATGTCTAAACACATGAAACTTTTGGGGGACATTTTAGATTTAAACTGCAACAGTATGGAGTTTCTAGAGACATTCTTCAATATCACACTGAGGATTGTTATCAGTTTTCATACAGCTACCCATCGCCAAAATGCTGGTAGAAAAATTGTCTCTCTTAGAAGATGACTTGATCTCTTAAAAGGAAAATCTTAATGATTCCTTAAATAGACTAATAAAACTAACCAAAAAATTCATGGCACAAAATCAAAACAGAAACACAAGTTTTATTTTGATACAACCAAAGTAAACCTATTAAACCTATCAGAAATCAAAATTAGGTAAATCAATGCATTTTAAATAAAATCCACCCCAAGCCTGCCGTGCTGTTCCCCCACCCCAGGGTGCACAGAGATGGCAATTGAGACTGGGTGTGGTGGCACTCTACTATAATCCCAGTTCTTGGGAGGCTGTAAACAGGCGGATCACTACAAGTCTGAACTAGTAGTGATACCCTGAACACCCTGTAGGCCCTTCCCTAAAATACAAATAAATAAATAAAATCCAAAATAGTAAGAGTCCAAGGAAGAAAAACTACCCAAAGAGGTTAAAGACATATACACAGAAAACTACTGTGAAGAAATTAAAGATGACCTAAATAAATAGAAAGACAATTCACATTTCTGGATAGCAAGAGTCAGTATTATTAAGGTGGCAATGCTACCTAAAGAATCTATAGATGCAATGAAATTGTTTTTAATATTTCAACAAGTATTTATGTAGAAATGATAAAGCCAATCCTTAAATACATTCCAAGGAGTCTAAATAACATAAAGAAACTAGAAAATGCATGGATGGGGGCTGGAGAACTCATGCTTTCATATTTCAAACTTTAACAGTAACAGTAATCAGAAATGTGGTGCTAGCATACTAAAAAGCTTAAAACTAAACTCATACATGTAATGAATTAAATTTCTGACAAGAGTGCCGTTTTGATAAAAAGTAGTGTTAGTAAAAAATAATGTGAAGGCTGGGCAGAGTGTTCCACAGTTTAGGTGCCAGCCTGGCATACACAAGAACCCCTGTTCAATTCCCTGTACCACACACCCTGTTGGCCCTGGAACCCCAGGCACACCATGCTGGCCACTGTGTGGTGGCACAAGCCTGTAATCCCAATGCTGAGGAGGCTGACACAAGAGGATCTCTATGTGTCCAAGCTGCATAGTGAGACCCTGTATGAAATAACTGAAAAACAGGTTTTTAAAAATTTTTTAAATAATCCCACTACAATTAAATATGTATATTAGTAAACTAATAAAGTTGAAACTTTACTTTGTACCCTTTACTAAATTGATCAATGACCTAAATTTAAGAATTAAAGCTATAAGAAATCATATAGGTGAATAATCAGGATCTTAAATATGGCAATAAATTTTTAACACAGCTACTCAAATATATGTTCACACACACTTAGAGCAGCAGTATTTGCAATCGATAAAAATAGAAACCACCCAAATACACATCAACTGATGAATGAATAAATAAAATGTGGTATGTCATATAATGCAATATTATTCAGTCATCAAAAGAAACAATATATAACCAAAATGAAGCTAAAAAGGAGAAAGAGGTAAGTTTAGTCCAGGATCAGCTGGCTCCAAGGCAAGAACAGGATGTCAGACAGGCATGACACAGGAAAAACTGATCAACCCACAGTGGCCAGGAAGCAGAGAGATAAGGGAGTAGCTAAGAATAAGAATATTCCCTACCAGGTCACATCCTCGGTGACAAACTTAGAACCAGGCCCAACCTCCCAACATTACATTCAGCTACTGAACTCCTCAGAAGATGAATTGTTGACACAATCACTTTGAAAAAACAACAAAAAATGTTGAAGACACTTTAAAGCTAAACCATAAGAACGCATACATACCTGTATAACATATTTGCTTATGACAAATAATATGTAACCATATAACCATAACATAATAACTTTTCCAATTATGAAAATGGAAACTCCAATTTTTGGGAGGAAATAAGAAAAGTTTTCAAAAGGTATTTGTCAAAGGCCAGCCAGATAGCTCAGAGGATTAAAGCCCCTGCTTAGGCAGACGCAGGGACCTGAGGTTCAATCCCCAGCATGCAGGGCCAGACCAGCCCCTGGGGAGTGCTGAGATGGTGAATGAGATTGGGCATGGTGGCGCACTCCTGTAATCCCAGCACTTGGGAGGACAAAAACAGGAGGATCACTACAAATCTGATCTGTTTAGTGAGACCTTGAAGATCCTGTACTAAATGTAAAAAAAAAAGAAAGAAAGAAAAAAGAAAAGACGTTTGTCACAAAATGATTCATTTGAATGTTTAACCACATAAAAAAAATGTTCAACATCAGGAAACTTAATAACTACTTTATATCCACTTGTATAGCTATAATTAGAGAGGTCTTAGGGATGGCAGTATAACTCAGTGACCAAGCAAATGCTTAATATGGGCATGCCCTTACATTTAATTCCCAACACACACACACACACACACACACACACACACACACACACACACACACACACACACACACATCTTATGGACTATTGATGAAAATGCAAAATAATAATACATTTACTTTAGAGAATGTTTCTAAGTTTTATTGTAAAGTTAAATACACTATACACATGTATAACCAAGTAATTTTATTCCTCTGCATTCACTGAAGAGAAATGAAATGTATATGTTGATAGTAGTTTATTCACAGATATGCATAGGGGTTAAAACAAGATCAATGATTTTTAAGGCACAGGTATAGGGTTAGGTTTGCTAGGAGGGGAAGCTAGGTAACTTTCTGGAGTAATGAAGCTGCTCAACACTGTAACTTTTGTGCATATACACAGTTGTAAAAATTTATTTAATTGTACACTTAAAATCAGTACAGTTTATTGTATGTAAACGATACCATAATAAAGCTGATTTAACAAATAAAAGGGAGAGTTGAGACCTGGAAGCTCAGTAAAATTTCCCCAGGCAACTCCCATGAGGGATATTTCATTGAGGTCTTTGTTTGTGCCAAAGAATGCGAAGGCAAAACATTGTTGGAATAGCTAAGTTATTCACTTGTTCCCTTAAATTTGCTAAATGGCATGGTGTATTTACTGAACTATTCAAAGTATTTATTTAAATTTCTTTTAGCTGGGAAGAAACTTTAAAATCAGTTAAGGTATAATTTATAAGTATGTTTAACATGTACACATAAAGACATATAGATCTGTACTAAAATTACTTAGCTATTTCTTTTAATTTGAAACA
Source organism: Octodon degus (assembly GCF_000260255.1). Classification (NCBI taxonomy): domain Eukaryota; kingdom Metazoa; phylum Chordata; class Mammalia; order Rodentia; family Octodontidae; genus Octodon; species Octodon degus. The sequence goes on from NW_004524733.1 coordinate 5,672,292, forward strand.
CAGTCTAATAGCTTAAAATTCCAAGAAACTTCCTATGAAATGAAAGTGAAAAAAGTATTTTTAATAGTTCTTCCTTAGAGCTGTACATAAATCTGTGATCTTGATTACACATTAGTTCTAATTTTCTTTCAGTGACTATTCTCACTTCCATTTTCTTCTCTCTTTGGCAACTAAATTACCATTATTTAAAGATTGCATCTGCTTTTAATACATCAAATATTCATACATACGTAGAACTTCTTCAGCCAAAGTTGAAGAATATGGGTCAGGAAGGATAACAATTACCAAGCTTAACTACTTCACAGTTTACTCTGAGCATCACTCAGAAAGCACATTTGCTTATGTACTGACTAACCCAAGCATCACTCAGGGAGGTATCAATTCAACCAGTCGATACTTGTATTTAAAAATTTTGACAGAATTTTGATGTTTATATTTCCTATTTTATCATATTTTATTAAAAAACTTAATGAAAAATATGCAATTTAGGTAATCTTGTATTTAAATAATTGGACTGGAAACTGGTAAAGACTAAGTCATATCTGAAGAGGACACTACAGGTTTTGTGGAAAATCACAGAAGCTAATATATTTGTTTAATAATTGTAAGTGGAACAGCTAAGAATTAAGACTTAAATCAAGGCTAAAATTGTCCATACTCTACAACAACAGTTCCCAACCTTTCTGGCACTGGGAAGCAGTTTTGGGCGAAACAGATTTTTCACACATGGTGGGGGGGGGGTTTGGGGGAGGGTTCAAAGTGATTCAACTGCATTACATTTGTTGTGCACTCTATTTCTACTATGATTACATTGTAGTATATAATGAAATAATTACACAACTCACCATAATGAAGAATCAGTTAGATCCCTGAGCTCATTTTCTTGAAACTAGAAAGTCCTATCTGGGAGTGATGGAAGACAGTGACACCTGAACCATGTTCTTTATGTCCAGTCTACTTTGCAATCTTGTTTAGTTTGCTGTTAGTGCCAAAGAAATCTTACTTCACAAAAATAGGAAATTGGAAAACGGAAGCAGGCTTTTCAGTACTTTTGCAGCAATCTCAGGATATTTCAACTTGACTGTGATACAGAATATAAGGCTATTTGATATTGTCTCAAATATAGTTTTAAGCTCACTGTCCCTGTGATCTCAAGCAGATGATAATCTTCTAGCATGGGCAAATCTATTGACCTGGATTATTCACAAATTATTTAAAGATCCATTCCTTCTGAGTTCACGTATCTTTTATGAGCAAGAAGTAATGGTTAAACTTTATTGAAAGCTGAGATAGGTTATTTTGTACTAGGTGTGAAAAAGAAGTTCGTAGCTCTGTCTCTTTGAAAATCTCTGCTGTTTGAAACATATCAAAAACATGTTTACTAACCAATGTCTACTAACCATCTCCTTAATTCCAATTTGACTATGAATGCAAGCACTTTACCTGCTAATTTGAATACAGTTGTTATTTTCCCCTGGCATGACTGAATATGTCCACCAGTTGAATATGTCACTAGAGTAAGCAAGTTTTGCAACACATTGTGTCACTTAAATGTGCTGCCAATAGTGATTCTTTTTCTAAAAGAAATCTCTGGAGTGGCTCTTATAACTAGAAAACTCTGGCCAGTAATCTGGCTTTAGAAAGGCATCTCACTTATATGTAAAAGAGGAAGCATATATACTCTATCCATTTCCTTACAAAACTGACTGAACACTTCCAAGTTAAAGTAATGTATTTCAAAATATTAGTAATTTTAATCACACCCTGAAAAATATTGTAAAGTTAAGGTGGCATTTTTTGGTTTGCTATCATATCTTCATAGATGACACAGTGCAGAGATTCACATTCAGAAGCAATTTCTTTAATGATAGCAGTAAAAGCAGAGACTCAGCCAGTCATGGTAGTCATTCTATCTGTGTATATACCAACATAAAATGACAGATTTCATTTTCATGATGTAAACTTTCAAAAATATAGTTTTACAGCTGTGGTCTTAGTTTATTAGAAAAGTAGACATAACATGTCCATCTTTCTGAAAAATATACTTCACCCAAAACAAGCATTGTTGCCTTGTCAATACCCAGAAACTCCTCAACCTGGATTGTGTACTATGGCTGTTTATGAATCCTCTCTAAGAGCCGTACCTCAATATTCTCTGGTAGGTCATCAAATTATTTATTTATGGTAGTAACAAAAAGAGGAATGTGTGCTACCTTTTGAACTGCAGCCTCTTCTAACAGATCATGACACATGTTTTTAGCAGCAGGCAAGATCAACCTTTCACCAAAAGTTAAGGGTTTCTTAGCTTGATTTGATGAAGTAGTGGCCTTCAATAATTGTTCATGTCCTTCATGTTCATATTTTTTCCTTTTGAAAAAATACAACAGTTTGTCTTTTTAATGCAAGATGCTTGGTCTTCCTGTGACAAAACAGCTTTGAAGCTTTCATGTCTTATCTGGCTAACCAGTTGCCATGTATCACATAAAGTGGGCTTGGAGAATGTGAATCACATGTTGCAATGAACCTATAATTTAGGTAGGATTCTTTGTATTTTCCTTTAAATGCATTTTT